>NW_019103865.1:0-109671 GCF_001856785.1 Myzus persicae
GTAAACAATTTCCGATATGTAGTACGTTTGTAAGACGGAGACAATATACATGCGGATGTAGCGTCCGCTTAAAACTTCATTTCTATTATATTAGTAAATTATAATTTATTATTGAAATTATGTTGTAATTATCATAAGTATATGTACAATTAGATTTTAACAACACAACTAAAATATTGTTTGATTCTATTGTTACTGTAAACATATTTTGAGCTACAGTTTTTAACCATTTTCCGAACTTACGATTATTGTTTTATTTTGTTAGTATAAAATGATTGTATATCGTGTCCGCGTAAATCACTTATTCGAACGTCACATAATATATTCAAATTTATCATCAATAAAACTCGCAAGTTCTATTCCTTAAGAATAGATATTTAATATTTTCCAAAAATAATTTCAGTTTTACCTAATACATAAATATTTTTTTTTAAGATTTGTGCAAAAGTAGAAAAAAGCCAATTTGTCAAAAATTTCATGTTTTTGTCCTAGGCATAACGGTTTTCCACGTAGGTATATTTTTTTTTGTGTCCTGTCGTTTTTCATTATGTTTCAATGATATTATTTTAATTATTTATAACAATTTTATTCAATAATATAATACTATTACATATTTACATACCTAACCTACCCAGTGTGCGACCAATAAATAATGAGTTGTATTAGGTATATAAATATTTTTTCAATATCTTATCAATTTTAACTTCTATAACTTCTAAGAAATATAGTCATAATTTATGAGTTATTTTAGACTTATTATTTATAAGCTAATTGTACGACTACTATAATTTATGAGTCATTACAATAAATATAGATACAAATTGTACACAGATGTAGATTATTGCCGAAAGAGATAACGATTATTATTGTTCTCTTTAAATATATTTACAGCCGTAATAATAAGATATGCATTTGATAACTAAAAATTACTAATCGAGGTCGACATTATTGAATAATTGTTGAAAATGATTTCACAGATATGGCGGCTACCCATTCTAAATGCTTTAATAAATCACCGATTGATAAATAATATCGACTATAGTATTAGGTACTCTGAGGTTTTATTTGAAAAAAATATTGAAATGTTAATTTAAATGATTATAATGGAAGTGAAGAGCAAAGCTGTGAGTAGAATTAGTTGTATGACGTTCCACGAACTATTCGTTGGGAGAGAGGTCCTTATCTATGTGACGTCTGTCATAATATTTCTGTTAGGACGATTATTGTATATAATACGTATTGCAAAAATGGTTACTAATTTAAACTCCCAGAATATATTTACATTTTGACACTATTAAGTAACCATTTGAAACAATTATAACATAACACGATCGTCGATCAGTAGTCAAATAATACATTTTTCATATTAATGAGCTGGTACATAATATTATACAATAATAAAAGAATATTATGATATATAATATATCAATGATATTTCAGTAGGCAATTATTATCGAGTTTCTTCTCTTGTCTTAACTAAGTCCTCTAATTATTTGTTTCTTAATATTAAGAATTTATATCATAATAAACCACTTAATATTGTGCTGTTATACATCATATTATTATATTATACAGTTAGTGACTAACTAGTTACTACTTATGAGTTTTGTATTACAATGCACACAACTAACTTTAACGAAAGTGTTTTTTTGAGAATAAAACTATCGCAATTTCCGCTGAAGAGTACTCTACTTTTCTCGTTAGTTCATGATGTTGAGGTGATGATAACACAATCATTTTATATGTATAACTAGAAGTATAATTTTGAATATAAGTATTATAGAGTATTTACTATTTACATTAACAATTTCTAATTTTACACAACGTGAAATTATTTATTGCTCAGTTGAGCGTAATACGATATCTCACTACTCATCACTACAAAATATTATTTATTATTATTTATTATATATTGTGAATTTGTAATACTGTGGTTTATACCTAACCCCTGTCATGTTATATGTTATATGAGCATAGACCTATTAATAGACCTATCGTACGTAGTTGTTGGAACGTGTTATTCACAAGACAAGTACAATATAGAATGTTCTATGTATACGGTTAGTGGATTATCTAATTATTATATTGTGATAGTATACATCAGTGGTGTAGAGAAAGGTATATGTGTGCATAGGGTGTTTTGACAAAATGTTAAAATTCTGTAATGAGTACATTAAAAAAATAAAACCTAAAACAGAGGTATGCGATTGTAGCCTGTTAGATGATAACTTACTGTAATATAAATGTATAGTTTGACAATTTCTGACCTTTTTATACTTTAATCACTCCGAGAGAAACAGACAGATCAGTTTATTAAAAGGACTATTAAGTATTAGAGCCTTGCAATCATTGAAAACGAAGGATAAAGAACATAATTGTGAAGCAAAGATAGCTCAAATAAATATGGTTTTCAAAATAATCACTCTGACCAATTATCGAAAAATAATTTGTACTAACCAAAATCAGTTCTAGACTACAACATGACTAGTGTATGTAATAATCTACATTCCGTTTACTTGACAACAATTAAAGTGAAACATTAATCTTAAACGATATACACATTTTACATGGTCAAGAGATGTTGATATGAGACATGTCGGTGAAAGATTTTTTTTAACTAAGTATCTCTCTTCTAGTTTAAGGAATGAGACATTTTATTCATACATATACAAAATCAATGAAGAAATGCAATAATGAAATGTCCCTATCAGAACATTCCCTGTTTCTACAGCAGAATGTGAAAGTGGATTAGTTTAATGATTATATTCAAATCTTAGATACAAATTATTAACAATAAAAAATATATCGAACCTTCATAAATATAAATGAACCCACTCTTAATATTTGGGACCCAACCAAATGTGTTAGAAGCTTTGGCTATTGCAGCACAGGTCTGCTGGCGATAACCGTTCGAGATAAGTAAATCCATTAGGAGTGTCAACAGAAAAAAAATCATTGTGGAATACAACACATTTTAAATGTTAAATAAATATTTAATGATAGACAAATCTAAGTTGATTGGTATATGTGGCCATGTGGGGGTAAAACCCAAAATAGTATCTACCGAGTATATCTACTTATGCAGTTATGTTTAATACTTTAATTGTAATACAATATCAATATATTTTATAAAAGTACTACCTGGACTCGATTTAGCAGAGCGCTCATAAGTCCCATATCCCAAATCCCCCTCAAACACGAAACATAGAAATACTTAGGAAATTTGCATCCACAAAACTATTTTTCCCTTCTCTATACTATACGAATATTAGAAATATTTAAATGTACGTGGTCTTACTTTTTCGTGTCACTATTTAGGTATGAAGATCGTTATATAACTATGTAACTAAGTATGTCAGCAACTTATCAACTACGTAGCTTATCATTACGAAATAATATACAATTATTAATTATTAACTATTGATGACTCAAATTATAGTGAAAGCAATCAATAATATTATTATTATTATTATTAATAACAGTTAAAAATAAATAACGGTTAATTGGCGAAATACCGATTATAATAAAACCATACAAAAATACTATGCTACAAAATTACCACTTAATTGAATGTTAAAACGTTGTATTATTATATTAACTTATATTATGATCAGACGGTAGGACTTCTACACTCGTTATACATTTATGATAGACGCGTTTATGTTATAATAGTAAATAATTTAATTATTATTTGAATAATAGAAAATCAATAATAAGCATAATCGTTTAAAAATTGTGTTAACATTATTATAATAATATGTATATTATATGTTGTATAATATGATGGCAGTGCATCTGACATTTTGTCACTTAAATAATTACTACTCTGTTCCATCCGATCAAAAAAAAATTAAAACGAAAATACGAAACCGATAAACTCTCTGACGAATTCTAGACAGTGACAAGGTGTCGTCAAAGGTTGGATTAACACTTTTGAAAAGAAAGCGATATCGTTAATCCGACACAGTGATAAAAGTGGGTTAGTAAGGCACAGATGTTCGTCATCGTCATAACATTACATAATTTCTCAGATTCAATGCTGAAAATATGCATTCGATTAAAACAAGTGTGATATATTTTTTATTGCACTTGAATTTATCATATAATTTGTTATTGTACCACGCAATAATAATTTGTCTGGTTGGTGCCATAGTATTGGAGTGTTATACACACACGAACAAGAACGTTGGCGGTGATGGCCGTGCATCAAAATGCTCAGGGAGGTGGAGGGCGGTGTGAAAGTTGATTTTAATTTATATTAAATATATTTTATACTACAATATTATTATACGCGAATTCATCGTGAGTTGCACGAACTTGTTATTGGTTATATATACCTGTCCAGATGTCGTTGATTGGCAAAGCTTATAGACCTGATCAAAACGTTTGTTTTTAAGTACAAGTCGTTTGGAAAGTGTATAATACTATATACACCCGTGGAACGGGCTACGATATAACGACGAGCAATTCGGAGTGAGTCAAATGGTCTCGGGAGACGCATAAACAGAGCGTTTTCATCCCAAAAGAGTCGAGGGAAATACGTTTAGCATAATGTGAAATAAACAAAAAAAAAAATTTTAAAAATCGTCAATGTCATTGTATAAGCGATTGGACGTTGGCAAGATAAATATTTAATTGATGCACAGAAAAATATATACCTAATTAATGGTGAATTAAATGTCAGAGAATAATAATAATCAAATCGCAATATTCATCTATGGGAAAACTAAAACAAAAATAGAACACAGAAATGGATCACAATAATAATTATCTAGATATTAAGAAGACGCATGACACGTTTATAGGAAATAATAAAGAATAAAAAATAAATATTTTAATATATAATAAAACTCCAAGTGACGAGTACCTAACCTATTAAGATGGTTAGTGCATTTTTTTAAATATCATGCAAAAGTATATTATAGTATAGTTATTTTTACTGCTGTAGATACTAGCCACCAGGTATAACCGATATCGGGTACTTCTGGTTTTATATTGTTTCTAAGACAGATTTAATTTTACAGTTCAATTAATATTGATTAAATCATTAGTTTTACATAGCACTACTAGCGATTTGATCGAGTTGACGCTGGTTCTACCATTCAACATCAACATTACAGGTGATTAGAACTTAGTTAATTCAAATTGGCTGACTGAATCAAGATCGACTCAAAAATCGAACACTAATCTACGGTCTTGAGGGGTTTCAACGCGTTTTAACATCGACACACATTAAAAAAAAAAAAAATTTTAGACGGGTACTCGTCTCTCTATTATAACCACGGATTTAAGATTTCTCGCAAGTATACCACTAGTGTCAGCACAATATCGAAAAAAACACAATATATTTTTTTATTCAATATGTGGATACCATATTATAATGTCATTAATTATTATTGTGTCTACCGATCCGTAGAATATCAGCTACTGCAACACGTCTATCTATATACAGCAATAAACAGTAAGAAAATTAATTTCAACGATATCATCTCCGCCGCCGTTTCGTAGAACTTATTGACATTTTTTAAACGTTTCTTTTCCCCGAGGACCTATTCGGCGGTTTCCAATCGGAGAATTTCGGACTCGGGCGGCGGTTCGGCTTTTCACTCGAGTTCACAAAATCACCGTCCAAACCCCGACGACGCACAAGAACCACCCTGTATAACAGTCACCGATCACAACAATATTATTATGTGTGCCCCGGTGCGGACTCGCGTGCGTATGACATTGTTCGATATCGCAGAGGAAGTCCAATCGTAAAAATGTCGGTGGGAGTGGGTGGAGGGGCGGAAGAGAGCCTCCGGTAAGCGCGTTTCGGCGCGACCGGAGTGGGAGTCCGCCCGGATGGTGAGCCGAAATGCTCGTGCCGTGCGATGCGGTCGCGGGCAGACGAACGCGCGCGCGCCAACCGAACGACGTTACGTAAATACGGTCGCTCGCGTTCGCCACCGTCGCCGCCGTAACGACACGCGATAGTGTGTGTGTATATATATACATACAGCTAGCCGTCCGCATAGATCGCAACAGTTTCGACCGGCGCGCAAGAAATGGCCTGCAGTGGCCCGCAGTGGCCGCGGCTGTTCCGGTTCTCGGTGCTGCTGTTGTTCCTGTCGCTGCTGTCCGCAGCGGCCGCCCGTTACCGGCTGCTCGTGCTGCACACCAACGACATGCACTCGCGGTTCGACCAGATCGACGCGATCGGCGCCGAGTGCGGCGTGTCCGGCGCTCACTGTTACGGGGGTTTCCCGCGCCTCAAGACGGCGGTCGACCGGGAGCGCCGCCGCAACGACGCCGCCGGGTCCGTCGACGGCGCGCTGTTCCTCAACGCCGGAGACACGTTCCAGGGCACTGCGTACTACACGTTCCTCAAATGGCGGGCTGTCCAGCGCATGGTCCGGACGCTCGGCATCGACGTCATGGTGAGTGGATGCGAATGGATACGAGTGGACGCGGACGGCGAGTCCTGCCGCGTCCTGCGCGGCTCCGAGGTCCGCCCGAAACGACCGGCTGATCTTAACTCACCCGCCTAACCCGCCCACCCGTATTCCGTTCGTTCCGCCGTATTCGCTCTACGCGTTAAGACGTCATCGGGCGTCTAAAGATATCGCGTTAACGCTTTACACCCACTGCAGTGCATAGTGTCGAATACCGTCTGGTTTTGGTTGGATTTCACAGGAATTCGTCGCTGGTTTTGGATTTCGCGTCGCAACAATAATATGGATAAAACTGCAGTTTAAATGAGTTTCCCCGTTAGTCTTCGATACTGGTTTCGGTATTCGTGATTATTTTTTTTCTTAAAATCTGTACGTCGGTGGTTTCGACTTGTTCGACTGCGGTTTTTTAAGTCACGACTCAGACATGCTCACGACAATAATTAATTACTCGTCTGTGTCGCGGCACCGGTTTCGAACTGAGATTGAAATGTCGTTATTTTTTTTTTTTTGGTCCATCGAGTTCAATAATCATACATACGTTATCGTGTCACGTTCCCCCTCGACCGAACATCTGAACACAGTACGCCGTACATGTTTGGACTCGGTAAAAGCTGAAAACTCAACTGCCGATGCGTGTGAAAGTTCTTAAAACGGACATTCGGGCAACAGTTTTTTTTTTTTTTTTTACTGCGTACATCGTCTCGCCGCACAATCGGTGCAATGATCGCCGCAACCGTCACAGCCGGCACTTTAATAATTTATATCAATTTTCACTGCCACTCGATCGACGACGACAAACGACGACTTCCGACCACTATAGTGTACTCTCGACAAGTGCACACAGTGCGTCGTGGTTGAGTGTGTGTGTGTGTGTGTGTGTGTGTGTGTGTGTGTGTGTGTGTGTGTGTACACACGAGCGAGTGGTTGGATATAATATGTGCTAAGGGTGTAATAGTGTATAGAAACGCAACTCAAAGCGATTTTCATCTCTCTCAGTTCTCGCAGTAATCTTTTTTCGCGCAAGCCCACACAAAGTTTTCGAGTGCACCACGAGTCTGTGCTGCGTGTCCGTTTATAGCAAGTACATCACAGTACGCATATGTTGGCTATATGTGGGCAGTAACGTTGAGATGTGAGCTGTGGAGTGTACTTATTGTTTTTTTTTTTTTCGAACATACCTGAAGAAACTCCATGTTGATGTGGTATAATACTTGAAAATAATTATAGAAGCATAGACACGCCGGTGACTCGAAACGTTAATAATGCTTATTCTGGACGAAATTAAACTAATATCTTAACTGATCCTGTAATATAACTCACCGGCCACCGCAAATATTTTTTCGAATATTATAATTCCATCAGGATTTTATTGAATAAAACACAGATATTTTAATTTTTAATCAAAATACCTGGGTGGTTGTATACGACTGCCACGAACAATGCGTAGTATTAAAATCCACTGTGAATATCATATATTTATATATATATTATGATATGAATATAATATGATAAGAATACTAATTATTCATTAATGTTATTTAAAACAGTAATCCATCGCGACTTAAACATCCTATTTGTACGAAATCCCGGACTTCGCAGAGTAAAATGAAACAATAAAATTACTAAGACATATTATCATTGATTAAATAAAATCATTGAGGAATATTTTTTTAAGAATAAAATAAAACACTATGGAAGAAAATGAGAACCTGTAACCTTTTTGTTGAGCTCCAGACTTAACGCAATTTGTGTTTAATAATGATTACTGTGAATTGTTCTTAATCATATTTTTATCAAAATTATAATTATTTCTATTTATCTATCGTCATTATGTGCGGTATCACATTTGAAGGTTAATAATAATTGTATGGAGTAAAATTAATCACACATTTATCATTTAATACTACATAAGTAAGTATAGGTACCTATAAAAAAATATTTTTTTAAAAAATAAATTAAGTGTGTTGCCTTGTTGGTCATTTTTTTTTTTTTTTTAATAATTACACTATTTAATGAAATAATATTCAATGATATAATATATCTAATAATGATTTTATTTCATTATTTCGGTTTGTTACATAGGTATTACATAATACAATATTGGTAAGCGATGAAAAATAAATTGAAAATCAAAACAAAACGTTTTTGTGTGCTCAAATCAAAAACTGATATTATTCAAAGTCGGCGACTATGTTATTAATATTTGTTTTACCCCCGCCCGCATAACGATAGGTATAAAACGTAATATTATGTACAGCACGTCTATGTGTATATTGGACGTAATCATAATTTATAATATAACTAGGAACTCATTTTATATTCGAGAGCAATAACTTTGTCTCTCTCAAAAACCTTGGTAATTTAGATTAAGGCCGTTTTAAATTTAAATATATGTCATTTTATGAATAAATTGTTTTTTTTTTCATTTTACTTAAATCGGTTTAGAGTTTATACTCGAAACGGTATAACCACCCCGCTATTTAAAGCGTTTAGTAAATGCAAATTAAAAATTGCAAACAAAATAAACATTATTCATCATGTCTCAAACTCAGCCTTAGCAGGGTTATAAAGCGATTATCCCAGAGGAATTAAAGAATAATATAATTTAGTGTCAACTGAAACACTATTTTTATACATAATTCCGCCGGGGAAAATACAGTCTTAGAAAATGTAGGTATATATAGTGCGCGTTTAAATAAGTTAAATATTTATAACGAACAACTCGATGGAATTTAACACTATTTGTTTAAAACTTGAAATTTTCGTTTCATTTTTTTTTTATTTTTCAAATAAATAAAATGTTATCAAAAAAAGTCTACGAATAAGAAAACAAACTATTGTTTGAATACAATCAACATTCAATAATAAAAAGGAAATCAAGAAGAAACACGAAATGAAAAAATGAAACAAAACATATAATTAATTTAATAGATAATCGTGCAAAATACAAATATCACGTTATTCTGTAGGTAATATAATTATAAATTATAAGTAAAAGTTGACATTTTTTGATTTTACTTATACTGGTGATCAAAGGACAGTTCAATTTTAAGATGTTGTACCTATATAGGCTATAATAATTTTTGTATTTAAGGTACATCTAGTAATATATTTGCGTTTTTTCTGCATTCAAAATAATTGACGTGTACCATATTATTAAAATACAAAAACGAATAATTGGAATTAAATTAAAATCGATTAGTTTAGTTTATGGAAACATCCAATATAAAATAACATTGTAAAATATAAATAGATGGAAATAATGATATGTTTTTCATTACAATAATAATAGTAATATATCTCATTTATTTTCTCAACGACCAGTGCGAATCAACCACACATAAGTATAATTTTATCATTGATACCACTATTCGGTGAATTTAACAAGTTTAAATTATGACGTGTAATTCAATAAAATATTAATAAAGCTCTTACCGTCTTACATTATAATAAACATTTTTTTAAAACACAAATAAGTTTGAGCAGTATCTATGAAAGTGCTAAATTTTGAGACCGATAATATAGTGGCAGAATACAATTTACGACCGTGTGATGGAATAGAAAATCCAAATTGCATCAACGTTTATGAATCATTTTCTCTAGATTATATTTTAACATATATTAATAATTATGATAGTATTAGTATAATTACACACGTTTATTAATAACTAGTAATAATATTATAATATGTGTCGCTAAAAACGATAACGAAAAAAAAACATTTTGATAGAAATTCATTTTAATGTAAATACACTTTAAGTAACATTCAGCCGATCGTTGATCTAGGACTGCGTAGTGTTTTAAGTGTGACCAAATTTATCCAAAACTGATAAAATCATATAGCCTTATCAAAGTAGTTAAGTAATTTTTCTCTCAGGCAATTTTCCAAATAGATGGTATGCATAAATTACAACATTAAAATTCAGGTACATGTAAAGTTGTTATTTAAAAAAACACCTGTGCTTGGATAATCTCTGTATATAGTTACACGTTTTGTCGGCACATCGCCAAACTGATTAGGGGAAATACTGGGTGTCGGGTGATTATTTTAACAGTAGAAACTCATTAATCATTATCTCAAATAAGAATTAACGTTTTAAAATAGTTTTTTATACATCGTTGGAATTAATTATAAAGACACGGTTTTGAAAAAAATTAAATTTTCATTATTTTTATTGTAATCAATTTGAAAATTGTGTGGGGTAACTTCATGTGCCATAATCTTTATATGTTCAGCAAATACAAAATAAAATATTTTCAAAAATCGTTAGCTCTTTTTAGTTTTTGTAATGATAAGTGCTTACTTTTTAATGGATTACTCGGTACACGAGTTTAGTACCTACCTATTTCTGATAACTAGTAGCAAACCCGCGAAATACAATGCAATGCATGTTCAGTATATTATAAAATAAATTAAGTTGTATTCAAGAAGTGATGAGGGTGAAAAACACTAGGCTAGTCAACATGTTGAACCTCGGTCCAAAACGTGTAACATAATATAATTGTGTTATTATTAATCTGCAACGTAGGGATAGGAATGATTTTTTACTAAATAGAGCACTACTATAGTAATATAGACCAAATAAAAACAACATCAAAATAAATGTATTGCCATCCCATATTACGATCATTATTATTGAATTATTGTTGTTACTTGTTATTCATGATACATCTTTTGTACGCATGTTTCAGTCTTTGGGAAATCACGAATTTGACGACGGTGTGAAAGACGTTGAATTGTTCTTACGAAACATAACCATACCAGTAGTAGCCAGTAATCTCGACCTAACCTACGAACCTGCATTGGCCAGTGAGCCAAACTTGATGAAATCTAAAGTTCTGACGGTCAATGGACGCAAAATTGGAATTATCGGATACTTGACTCCGGAAACAGCAGTGAGTATTACACATAATAATATTATACAGTAGGTTATATTTCTGTAACTTCCATAACGTGTCATTTCGTAAACATTTTTTTTTCGCACCATAAAGTCATATTCCAAGTATTCTATCACTAAACAGTTTTTTTTCGGTAAAGACACGAGTGTTCAAAAAAACGTTAAGAGAAATAATTTTAAGTCATAATAATAATATCCATACAGGTAGGCGATAGATAAATCCTATGCTGAGAGCCTGCAGTCTGCTGCTCATTGGCTCTGGTTAGGTTTAGGCGACGTGTTATTACAATCGTATAAAACTACAACTGTGTAACTTTTGTTAAATAACCCGTGTGAAACTAATTAATAACTCTTAGAGACTATAGAAAACGAAAACGGCGTGCTAAAATAGAATATTTGAATTGTCACGGGTAAAGGGAAACGTAAAATAATTTTAATTAAAATAATTCTTGTTGTGTTTACGCTGTTATTATTACGTCAATGTGTTGAGAACATCATTAAAATACTGAAAACGGCGAGACAATACGTTGACGATATTAAAACTGCGAAGTCCACGCAGAAAATATTAGGTAGTAGGTATACAACCGTGGCGGGTGTAAACAGAACAGTAAAACTATACGATAATAATTAACAGGAATGCACAATTTCGAAACGTAGGCGTTGGACGGTCTGAATACTTTAGAAATACGTTCACCGAACAACAATAATTTTGTTGAGGGTACCAAACGAGTATGAGTTTTAATTTATTACCACGACAATAATATAATAATCGATGTAACTATATAATATGTCCACCGCGGTGTCAGCTACACAAGTGGTTTCGTCGGGCCGGCGGCGGTGACGGTATGATGTCGATGTCGTCGACCAGACCGGTTAGCTGGTAGGCGCGACCTCGTGTACGTTGGTAAGCTGATATGTACCGGTCTTACGATTTACGGTTACAGCGACTCGACCGGATGTCATAATGAATTATCGCGAATCGAATTTGCATAACAACGCAAGGCGAATAAGTTCAGTTAGGTGTCTTATCGGCGGGCAAATTAATATGCGCCGCGTCTGCAGTGGTTGAACATTTAAAAAAAAGGCGAAATGTCGGTACCCACTCTAATGTGCAAAAGGCGCAAACGTACCTGGCCACTGGGTAAGTCACCGCAATGGATTTGTCGATTTTAAGTTCAACGATAGAAATCATGAAATGCGTAAAACGATTCTGAGCGACAACTCTACCGGCCTAATAGCTTTTTGACCGGAGGAAATATTTTTATCAATATTTATGGAAAAAAAAAAAATCGAAATTTCAAATATCTATAAATATCACAAAAGGCGTGAAAATACTTCGAAAACTTATATCATGTTTAAAAAATACTAATATAAACATTATTTATAAGGTTATTTCGTTTTTGAATAACAACAAAATAAGAAAATCGATTTTGTCAAAAACTAGTTTTGCGTAAAAATTGTAATTGGCACTTGGAGTTTTTAATATTTTTAACTTCCCAAAAATAATAAGTTGTTTCTCTTTTTTACCAGAAAAGATATCGTAAGTAGTTGAAAATCAAAGCATTTGATCTACTATAAGTCGTGGATACATACACAAAAAACACCCACGTCATTGTAAAATCATATAACATATTGTTTTGTACTCTGGTCTGTGATGAACATTTTAAATGTATTATACTATGCCCCAGAAAAATAAAAATAAATCGTTTATGTCAATTCATGTTGTTACGCTCGTTGAAATCCTCCACGCTCTACATCGTGCATGAATGATTTATTATATCCGAAAACAGCCAGTAATTAGACATTGGAGAATTTACAAACACACATATTCTCAATTGATTAAAGCTCTGTTGAAACGTTTATTTTAAGGTTATAGCAAAAGTGGGCAATGTAAAAATATTGCCAGAAATACAGTCGGTAGCGGCCGAGGCGAAACGACTGAAAAACGACGGGGTGGACATTCTTATTGCGTTGGGACATTCTGGTTTCGAAATGGATATACAGATAGCCAGAGACGTCGAAGACATCGATTTGGTGGTTGGTGGACATTCGAATACGTTTTTGTACACAGGTTAATATAATATTTATCATCGTGATGTCACAATAATATGTACAATTTATACAGAATGGTTATTAACCGAAAAGTCAGTACGGTCACAATTCTAAATGTTAGGTGAATATCTTAGTGTAGTTTTTCAATACTACCCCATACTTATGTCTCATCTACAAAAAAAGTGTAAAAACTGAATTCATACTATTAGAATTTTGTGTATTTTTGAAACTATGAATATTGTTCTCATTTCTTAAAAATTCAACAGATTTAAACCTTTTTTTTTCTATATTATCATTATAAAATAACTTGTTTTGGTTTTCGACAAAAAAACTTGTATGTTTCTTGAATTTGTTTTTGGTAAATCGTGATAAAAATTAGGCATTTATTAAATTGAAAAAAAAACGACATTATAATATAATAACTTAAATTGAGAGGTTGAGCTGCTGTCATTAGATACTGACTTTAAAATTATTTAAAACATATGTATTATGTAAACATAAATGTTTAAATGTAGATAATATGATATTGAATTGAAAACAAATATTGTATTACTCGGGTCGCAGGAGTCGGAACAGTATAGCAAACCATATCATACATTATGAAATTGAAATTATAGAACGCACATGATAATATTGAGTACAATGACTTAGACAGTTAAAAAAAGGATGATAATGATAATATCATAATAATAAAAGTAGTATTTATTTTTTGAAGGAAATCCGCCGGGTGCCGATAAGCCTGTCGGCCCGTATCCTTTTATGGTGGAACAGCCAAACACCAAAAGGAAGGTTCCTGTGGTACAGGCAGATCACGTCACCAAATATTTGGGTGAATTGTGGATAGAGTTCGATGAAGCCGGCGAAGTTATCAAATGTTATGGAAACCCAATTTTATTGGATTCCAGTATCGAACAAGGTATAAACCCACATATTTTATAATGTCATAAAATACATTTAACATTTATACGACTTGTTGAGGCGAAAGTGAAGTTGTCACTACAAAATTATTGCAAAATCTTTCAAATAGCTTTTCTTCCAACCCCAGAGTAGATACATAATGAATATGTTGGGGGAAAAATAAAAAATAAAAATATATTTATCGAATGCAATATTTTTTTGGACATTGTGTGGGGCTTATGGAGAAATGTTCTAGATCAATAGCATTATATATTATGTATAAAAAAAATAATAAAGTGATGGAACTTACATGCTGGGACTTTCGCAATAAATCACGTTTTCACGGTATATTTTTTCACGGTATATATTTGTGTTCACATTTTCAACAACGCTAAAAAACGGTAAAACCTGTGCAATCACTGTACCTAGTAGGTACCTACCCGTTTTAATAAAACAGAAATATGACCCAACAATCTTTGTTCATTTTTAAATCGAGTTTTCACTCCAGCATTATAATTTCTGATGGCTGAAAAGTGAAAACTATATAAGACACTTTCCAGAATACAGAATGTGAATAAAGTTGTACCTATATAGGTAAACGCACTCGTTTATGTTGTATAATTGTTGTAGATGCCAAAGTATTGGAAGAAGTAAACATTTTGAGAGAAGTTATCGAGAACAAGACTAAACAAGTGATTGGTTCGTCAAGCGTATTTTTAGAAGGTGAGAATGAGTACTGCAGGTTCAAAGAATGTAACCTGGGAAATTTCATAACGGACTCTTTCGTAGATTACGTGAGTGATAAAAATAAATAAATAAAATATGATAATTATTGTAATAACGACAAAACAAAAACGGATCATGTACAGAATATCCGAAATAATATCAAATCGTTTGATTTGACCAAATACTGGACCGATGCACCCATAGCGTTGATACAAGCTGGAGGGATACGGACAAACATCAATAATATAAAAAGAACAGGTAAGTTATACAATACTTATACTAACACAATAGAAGTATATAAGTAGGTAGGTGTGTCACTCGACATGTATTAAGTTTCAAATGAGCATATTGTGTGTGTATTAAAGGTAACATCACTTATGGAGATTTACTGTCGTCGCTGCCGTTTCAAAATGACATAGGTAAAATTACGACTAAAGGTTCAGACATTTGGACAGCTTTTGAGTACTCCGTTCGGCGGTACAGCACAATAGTGCCCAACGGTGAATTCCTACAAGTTTCAGGTAAACGATCTAAATTTGTGTAGATAATATGAAAATCACGATTTCGTTTGATATTATCTTAGTCTGACAGGTGACAGTATACGTCAACAATTATTATACATAATAGTAATATGATAACAATATGATATCGATAATCAGTATCGATGTTTGTAATCGAATACGAAATTGTGATTTGCAAAAAAAAAATACTAATCGTTACTCAGTATAATCTGATCACCCAAACGTACATTCGGTGTCGCCCAACAGGATTGAAAGTCGTAATAGACTTTGGTCGGCCCAGCGGCAAGCGCGTTCAGTCCATTCACGCTAGATGTGGAAATTGTGCCGTCCCCGTGTACGAGAAATTGAATTTAAACGCCAATTACACGATGATCGTCAGTGATTACCTGTCAAACGGCGGGGACGGTTTCTCGTTCAAAAAAGTGGTGGAATACCAGAGTTTCGGTGAGTGCGACACTGCGACGTAAATATTAAACATTACGCGGGAACGCGATTTATTATAATATTATAATATGGATTGATCATTGTTATCACTATCACCGTCGTTATAATGCGCATTGTGCGCGCGCGTGTGTTTCTATAAAATCAGGAACGACAGATTTGAAGATCATGGAAGAAGAGTTCCACGTGAGGTCGCCAATATGGCCCGAAGTCGGTCAACGGATCGTACTGCTCAACGTGGGAGAGTTGAACCAGGCGCAGACAACCAGCAGTGATAGCCAACGCGTTTCGACACCCCTGTCGGACATGACATTATTAATGTTGACGATCGCGGTCACGTTGTGCCTGGTAGACTGACCAGTTGTATTGAAATAATATCAATATGGTTCCGTGCGGCGACCGCGTTACCGTGTCGCGTACGATTTGCTCACGAACAATATAATATTATAATATATCTTTTAATTATATTATGTTTTTACCTCTAAAGTATTATAATAATAATTGATGGCGGCGACGACAACGCGCGTCTTTTCGTCGAACGGCAACAGCAGTATTGTTTTGAATGCTTTCCGCCGGGGAAGATCAAAAATCAAAACGAACCAAGTGTCAACATCGTACCGTAGTCGACCTGTGGAGTATGCACGGCTCGTGTACAAAATATATACATATAATATGTTAGGAAGTTATAACTGCATAGATATATTATAACCTGACGAGCGGAAAAAAATACATGGGTATAGGTACGTGGAGTGTAAACTGTACAAGAGTACGTGTATATTATATGGCGATAAGACGCAAATACATTTATTTTATGTAAAATGTACGATATTAGTTTATGATGATATTAAATTTGTAAAAATTGATTTTTAATGGTTTTCACTTTTCTTTTATATTATACAATCTCATAAATTATTAAATAAACGATTTTTTTACTCACACGCTAGTTGTTGTACGTCTTTGTGAATTTTACTACCTACGTGTGCATAGCGTGAAACGAAATCGTAGATATAGATTTTCGATTATATATTTATTTACTAATAGTGTAATAATATTATTAACGACAGTTCATATTATTAGTATTATAGCAGATACTAGAACGATATATTATTATCATAATAGTACATGCTCTAGTATTTAGGTATAGCAGCATAATGCGGATGATACGCCAAACGATATTTGAATTTTAGAAAGATTTTGATATTGGTCATGTAATAATAATATATTTATAAGTAATATTGTTGTAAACATTTTTTTCTCACCAAAATATTTCGTTATGACACTTCGATACTAGAAGTTTATACTGGGTAAGAATACTTTGAATACAGTCCATTTTTTAGTCTAGTGCACAAGCGACGATAGAATACAAAATGTTTAAGTCGAAAATCGAGATGGATGGTCCGATGGTGTACAACAGTTGACACGTGCCCGTGGTATCCTCAACAACAATCTAAATCTAAAAGTCTCGGAAATGAAATAAAAAATTTAAATCGATTTATACACTATGTATAGGTACCTACACCCGTCTAACGCGACGACGGTCTTATACGACATGACGTATTGTTTATATTTCATTTACGAAATGTCAGCACAACGGTCAATAAGCTAACAATTATTTACTATCATCAGGACGAGTTTAAAATAATATTTTATTTTGTCCATCATACAGATTCATCCATCCAAATATTATTCATGTCTTTAACGTAACGGTGATTATGTCCAAAACGCGAAGTCGTGGTTATAGCACTCGATGAGTATTATGAGTGTTATTATTACTATAGGGAATTATTAAAGTTTCTATATGATATCCCCACGGGAGTGTTGTAGGTATAAGCTCATATATTGTATCGGATAGTATGTTATTGTTATTTACTCCGCCTTTTCAAGTTTAATTAAGTTATAATAATAATAATAATAACAATATAATTTGAATTAACAATCATAATGATTGTTAATGGTAATAATAATATTAACAATAATAATAATAATAATAATAATAATAATAATAAAACTACGATATAAAGTACATCGGTAATATTGTGCAACAGTGTGGTAGACGAGAATTTGATTAAGACGAATGGTTGTGAAAACATACTAATTGTAAGATTCTTCTATAGAAAAATAATAAGGAAACCAAACTGTCCAAGTTTTGAACTGCGTAATATTCATTCGAATTCGGATAAGTTAATTAATATAGCCTTTTTCATGTTTAGATTGAGTTGAATTGAACTAGATAGTGACGTGCGTACTACACCGAAGCGAATGGTCCCATTTTTAGGTACGTGACAACAATTTACAAAATTAATTTTCATTAATTGTCACTATTAATTTGAGTTCAGTGTAAAGAAGAAATAGTTCGATGATTTAGAATATGAACCATAAACAATACAAATAATACGTTACACGTTTATTCCAGATAATTTAAAACGTTAAATAGGTGCCAGGGTAATATAAATAATATTATGTCGCTACCTTTATGTTAACTTTATTGATTATAATAATGTAATAAAGTGTATAAAATAATTTAATCATAATAAAAACGAGGATGTACAACATGCCGTAGAAGCAGATAATATTATGACCAATAAAAATATACCGTGCCGTTTACAAATGGTCAAAACGAAAACATAATAATATTGTGTTGACCTGACATACGTCTCTATAAGTATCTCTAGGGTATTCTTTGTTGTGGATTAGTTTTCGAACGAGCCAACTAGGTACCTTCATCGTTTTTATGTTTGGAGGCTTTGATGTCGTTCCTTTTGGGCTTTGGGAGATTATATTTTAAGGACATATTTTATTCAAACTTAAAACCGTTATATTATGGGTACCTATATATCATATATTGTACAAGGACACATGTTTATAAAACGACTGCTTACTGTCTATAAAGTAAAAGGAAAAAATAGTAAAATAAAAAATACACAGACAAATATCGTGTTGAGTCTTATTTACTTCAACAACTCTGTAGTTATATAATTTTCTTAATAATCTAATAAATGTCAATACTAATGTGTATATTATTATACTGCAAACCCTTAAAACACGAGGTCGTGATTCGTGGTACTAGCTTATCATTACACCGCCCAAAAATAGATGAACTTGTTAATACAATCAAATATTTATTGTTTGAGGTATCGGTGAGGGATAAATTAAAAATATTTTTCTGATTACCATAACAAAAACACATTAAGTTACGAAAATAAAAAAAAAATAATTTCAATTCAAAATGTGTAACTGTTACTGTATTACAATAGTTATTAGTTTTTACAATGATAATATTATGATTATATTTTTTAGAAACATTATCATATCTACTTCCTTTGTTTTAACGATAGCTTAAATATAATTTTAAAGAATCAAAACGTATAGTTGCCGAAATGTGTAACAATAAAGATGATGCGAAAAAGTGTCCTAAGCTAATCTCTTAATGCCAGGGATCTATAGTTTAATTGTTTTACCTAAAAATTAAAACTAAAATTAAAAATAGTGCCTATTACTGTGTTCATTTAACATTTTATCTGATGGTGGTTTTGGATTTATTTATGTATTTAGAGAACACCTAACACCGTTCGGATTTTATATAGCAATATATTTACAATTTAAACTTCTTTAACACATACAATTATAAATACATAACATTTGATGACAAAACATTTACAAATAAAATAAGGTTATATTATGAATACATTTTAAATTGTTACATTGATGATAAAAATTGACCAAAACACAAAAAAATTATGAATTATTATTAGCTATAGACATCACATTTGAACAGAATTTTTTCGCAGAATTAGTCTGGCTTACTAGTTACTATAGTAAGATAAAATTACACCTAAACCTTGATGTTACCTAAAACGAATGTCGTTCTAACAAGCGAATATATTATTATTATTATTTAATAATATAATTATAAATCCGTAAAAACTGGTTCTGTAGACCGAAAAACGATAGATGATATATTATAATGATCGTACTTCAATATTTGTATTATTATTTTTACAATTTGTAAAGGTTTACTACGTATTTTCGATAAGTTAAAATATGATACCAATCAGTCACTTTTCCTATGACGGACGATGCACAATTTATTCCCCTGGGAGGGCCGAGCACTGGTGTGATACCGCGGGTGGGCCACCGTGTTTTGACGTTTTTCCACGATATGGATACAGAAAACCGGGAAAACACGGTGGCCCACTCAGTATATTTTTATAATTCATTTTTTTTTTATGCTGAAGTGGAGACGATGGCCTGTTGTAATTAGTATTACCGTAGCTGAATGCTGTACGTTCTTAAATTAGTATTATTGTTTATTATACTATATACTACAGACTATAATATATTATATGACGAATTAGGAAAACTTGTAAATATATACGCATATTATGTATACATAATGGATTATAATATGTATAAAACACAATGAGATGACGGAGAGCGAGATCTGAGATGGCGGATGATTATTAATTTTATTTCTTATGTTACAAGTTCAATCCATATAGGTAATATAATGGTATGTTCAAATATTACATTTTATATCCAACAGGTAGGTATACGGTTAGGTCGGCGACGTCATAATATATAAGCTGCGATAGGGGTCCAGAAACAGTACAAAACCGCAGCTTATGCAATTTATATAATATGCATAAGGTATATTATGTGGGGAGCCAATGGCTATACTTATAGTAGGTTCTTGTACTGTATATGATGCATATTGCATATATTATGCTTTAGTTTTTCTTCGAAATTGTTTCGAAGGCGCCCTTGGCGTATACGAAATAATAATATGCACAAAAATGGAACATGTTAATATCATTATGTTAAATGAATTACAACGAAAACATGATGTCTAATACTACATTAATACATCACGACTAATTTATAAGTTACTTATAACAGCCCTTAGAACTAAAAATAAAATGGTCTGAGAAAAACAGTAAGTATAAATAGTTTCTAAACAATACAATTTTAACAAGGAAAAGAAAAAAAACTTAACTCCTCATATACCTTCAATTCATTGCGTCATAATAATAATTTGTCAGGTATATAATACGAAATATACCGGCTCAACTATTATTTTTATTAAGAATTTCAATACTTAAAAGTCATAATTCAAACTAGTAGGTACCTAGTAAATTATTACCTTACAGTATTCAACAGTATTTAAAGAGCGGAGTTGTAGTTGACGAACATTTTGCAAGAAACTTAACGGCCAACTCCCTCCACTCATTAAGAATTTAAATACGTATAAGGTCTTACATTAACTACTCGTACAAAATTAACTTTATTTACATAATTATTGAAATGTTCAGGGAATTCTCTGCTTCGGAATATTTATTTTTCAAACATTATTTGATTTTACACCATCTGATGAAGCGCTGAACAATAAGCTTAATAGTTAAGATCAATTATTGATACAATAACAATGTAGGGATTGAATTGCGTAAAAATAATATTATTTTCAGAAACGTCAATATTTTCAAGATAATGTTTATTAATTATAAAAAATAATCACAATAACCATTATGCGAAAAGACTGCATACCTAACCTAACCTAGCCACCTTCTAACATCTGTTTCTTCCAAAATATCTAATGTACCTCTCTTTATTCGTGAATGTTGCTATTACCTATAATTTAATAATATCTGAGTACAATACATTATTGAACCATAATATATTTTGGTTTTATAAATACAAAACAAATAATATTAATCATTGAGATAAATATATACAATATTGCTAACATTATAACATTTAACAATTATCAAATATTTGTACTTAATAATAACATAATCATAAAATACATATTGCATAAAAAGAATCAATAAAATGTGTTTTTTGTTTTAATTTAATAAACTGGCTTTTTATACATGTTTTTATATTTTTAATGATAGGGAACGAATATATTATACATTTTTGAAAACAGTTTATGAATACGGGTATGCATAATAATATTATATATACTTTTATTTTATTACACAGGTAAGCCCGACTGCCCGAGGGTGGTTTTAATAAACTGAAGATTTATTTACTTTGTTATAGCGGGTGATTATTTTAAAAGTTGAAATATTAAAAAGTGTTAATTAAAAAGCCAGATGTGAATATAGTGTATAAATGTATGTTTCTCATGAGTTAAATTTCAGAGTTGTTTTGAATTTTAAAAGATGTATGTGTGTTACTCACGAAAATTGAACACTTAAGTGAAGGGGTGCTGTACTTCTAAGGTTTCATCTCTTTCTTTTGAAAATGTAAAGGGTTAGATTTTGTAATTTTGAAATAAAAAATAAACACCACCTACATAAAGTTTCACAACCTTCAATCATTGAGGTAATATATAAAAAGATCAAAGTACGGAAACAGTGCGTAGACTGAACAGTGAACAGTGATCAGAAGGAAACACAAGCTGACATGAAATAAAATAAAAGATTTTTCAATGTACCTGGAATCTAAAATAATAGTTCTAAAAATTACATGATCTTAAGTGTTGCGGTATAATAAAGTTTACCATATTTTAACTAAAATTGTACATCAATATGTTCAATCTGATTATAGTAATCAAATTATTCCAACACCATTTTTTTATTTCGAATTTAAATTAAACTCATCAAATAACTTGATAAAAAAAAAAAACGGGTAACAAAATAAATACTTTGAATAATATTGTGCAAACATAATGTTTTTGAATCAATGTCGTAATAAAAACGCATTTAATTTCGACTTAAAAATGCTGAAGTTTACGACGCTTCATTTAGGCCTGTAACTTTAGCATGGTTTCATATTTTGAGTGGAAAAAGTTAGTTTTTTTGTTAATGATATGGTTCATTTTACTGCCTAGTTAACATTTTTAGAGTCGGTTGAAATACCTTATACAGAAAGTTATGTTGCCCTATTTAAATTGAACACTCTTGCAGTTGTTTTCCAAGTAGGTACATCGAATTTTTCTATAGACGTTTTTTAAGCTTCCCCGGAATAGCGAAAAACAATTTCGAGGGAGTCGAGGATTACTCAGTACTTTTTTTTTCGAATTCAATCACGTTGATCTAGATTGTTTTATTCGTAACTGCAATATCGATGAATACACGTCATACCCACCCGTCTACCCAGTATAATATTCAATTCCAAATATTAAACTTACGCGCTCTCGCTGGGAGATATTTTAAATCTATTTTACCCATTAATAATTCGACCTCGTTTTTTTTTTTCTTTTTTGTATCAAACGAAACACGATAAACGCATTAAAACCATATATACGCATTATATACTATAAACACAAATAAATAAATATATAGATAGAGAGGGGGAGAGAGAGAGAGAGAGAGAGAGAGAGAGAGAGAGAGAGAGAGAGAAAGAGCATTTTATTCGATCGACCGTAATATCATTATACATCGTAATATTTCACTTACCTTAAAAATATATTTTTCATTCGCACACACGTGCAGCGGTGGGGCTTTCGAATCGGACGGCGGCGTACACACAACCGTTTGCAACAACAGCGACGACGAGCGCGTCAACCGAGACAGCGAGCAGCGATAGCACCACCACCACCGCCGGCAGCAGCAGCACCGGCACACCACCAGCGCACCACCAGCACACCACCACCAGCAGCACCAGCAGCAACAGCCGGCCGTGTTTGGTGGCGGACGCACGCGGAACACACGACGGCGGGACGCGACGGGACGACGTCATTTCCCGGAGAGAGCACTTTCGGCACGCGCATTCCCGTCGGCGCTTTCCGGAGACCGATTCGCCGCCGCCGTCGCCGCCGCCGCCGCCGCCGCGTACAACAACAAATCACCGGCACCCCGCCCCGCCCCGCGTCTCCCAGCACTTCCGCGCGCCCACCTCATCTGAACCCTTGCCGCATCGAGACCCAAACCACCCCTACGGTCGACCGTCACTCCTCCCCCCGACCGTCATCCGTCCGCGAGCCCCGGCCACATCCATCCGCGCTGCTATACAGAGCCGCCGAGTCGACTGCGTCGCCGCCGCCGCCGCCGCCGCCGCAGGTGCGTGGCACAGGGGTCGCGAGAAAGGGTGGGTCGGGACAGGGCTATAATATGATATATAATATATACTTTGCGCGTAATATAATTACCCGGCGGTAATAATGCCGTTGAGAGCGAAACGTCAAACGGTCGTGTTCGCGATTAATCGCGACGATAAGATGGTCTGCGACGAGTACGAGCCCCCCTACGATGGAGCGGAAACGCTCGAAACGCGGCTATAGAGGGATGTCGAGTTTGAATTCTAAGCGCCACGCTGCACGCGATGCCGACCGCGCGGAAATCGGATTAGAGTCGCGTCGATTCAGAGGGGCAAAGCGCGTTTGGGCCGGTCCAAAAATATTTCGGTTACCCGACTGCTGCGGCCCGCCGCCGGTGTATGCGGTGTACTGCAGCGGTAATACCCATCACAGACTCTGTGGCCCGGTCGCCTCGGCCGAGTTTACGACCACGGTTGCTAGCGGGTGAAGACCGCGGTCGTGTAGGACCTCTCTGTGGAATCACAGATGATAGACGCGCGCAGAAAGTCGTAGCCGAGACACGACGTTATGATAAATCCCGTGCGCAGTAGTCGTAAATAAAAATATGTACACTTAAAAATAGTTTTCTTTTCGATTCTGAGCGAATAAGCGATGGCTGTATTGGTCTCGCGATGATGTATTTTTTTTTTGCGTCTGTGCGCATTTTTTGGAGCATTAAAAAAGTTTTAATCTCAACATAATAATATTGTATTTGCTCGTAAATAAGCGGCCTTAGTATAGCTACCTCGGGAGGGGGTAAAAGGAAAAAAATTCCCAGTGATTTTCTTCATAAATGGAAAAAATTAAAAAAATACTAAAATTTCTATTTTATAGTCAAAATTAATTTTCCATAAATTTAATTTGTATTTATTTAAATTTAACCCTAAAAGAGAGTTATGGAAACAGAAATACTAAAGAGGTAATAAATACTTATAACTATTAACTAGGTAATTTACAAAAAAATGATGATTTATAGTAATATTGAAGAAATATTCATTAATGTATATATTTTTTTGAATTTGACAAATGAGTAAGAAAAAAAATATAATCAAAGTACAATTACAACGGTTTAAAAGTCAATATTCTGTACTGTATTTTGTTATTCCGTTGAAATTCAAAAACTATGCTGCATAAAAAAATATTATTTTTTATCGGAACTTCTTTCTATTCTTCTATACATATTATTATTCATATTATTCACTAAACACAATGGAGTCTTCAAAATATTTAGATTAATTTTAAACTATTTATCTATACCACCAACTTATCCAGACCGCATTCTACGGTACGTTGGTATTGATTTATAAAATCTATTAATAGCATGATATGAAATAACATAATTTTACTTGATATTATAAAGTAATATTTATGATTTATTTTTGGAAAAAAATAGTTCAACCTATCGTATTACTAATAAAAAAATAAATGACCAATAGCAATATTTATGTATGCTAAACAACTGTAAGAAGAATATTAATAGGCTGAAATTTGACAGACCGTCTCCACTCTCCACTCAGAATCCTATTTCGTATGCAATGATTTATCATTGAATTCAAATTTAACACATCCATGACCTACTCGTTAAAGGTTTGCTCTCAAAAGCTACCATACAGCTTAGAGAGTTAGACTCCTTTCGAGTCCATTATGCCATATTAGAATGAGATTTTCAACTTAGAGTTCAATAAGTTGCGACTACTGTATATTGATGCTTCCGCACACCGTTCCATACCAAAATCGTGATTATAGTTTGTACCTACGCTTTATACATTTTCAAGTCGAAGCGGTGGGCTTAACTCTCGCAATTCCCAAAAATTGATTAAATGGAATTAACTTATTCAAAAAAAAAATGTTAATATTCGTTCACTATAAGTATATATTTGTGTAGTTTGGGGGAAAAAATGTGTGTTCTATTAATTATTATATAATAATATGATATATGTTAGATATATGTGACTTAATTCATTATACTGGGACATAAAATAATTTTAATTCGCCCCGATATCCAGATGCAACAAGCTGTGAAATTAATAATTAGCTTTTAGATTGAATATAGTAATATTGTAATAAACAAAACTGAATGTTTTATGATATTACTCTGTACATATAAACGAGAATTAATAATTGTATTAGTCCAACGTGGTAAGTGACCAATCAAATTAAAACCAATTGCCAAGAAACCACGAACAATGTTAAAAAAATATTCATTATTTTTCCAATTAAAATGCATTAGTGTACAACTGTGAACAGACTATAAAAGTTAATTTTCAATTTTTAACATAGTTCGAAAAACGTTGATAATTATTAATTATTATAAGCCCACTTTAAATACAAAGTATACGTAATACATATTAGCAAAAACAATATCAAATAAAGGGTAGGTTATTGTTTCGGTTAATTTTCTTGTCATTCTACTCTTTCTTATTAATATTATACTTTTAATGTATACAATAAGTTAAGTTAAAAATAAACAAGAGATGAAATAATTCAAAAAGAGTACGTCGTCGCATTTTATATACTATTAAATCTATGTCATGTGAAAAATCAGAAACCTAATTATTCAACACTAGAATATCGAGTATTAACTATTATTCCATTTGAATGCCCATATTAATCTCTTGTATTCTATAGTATACAACTGTAAAACTTTTTAATAAAATATAATTTACAGTAGTGAAATATTAAAAACTAATGACAAAGCAAAATGATATTATATAGCATCGTAGTATCCTTTTTGTCGAGCTTCGAGCGAATCATCAGATAAAACTTTCAAACTTAAATTAATTAAACAAACTATTGGAGAGTAAGCAATATTCGAGCACAAAAAAATATGTAAATATAGTGTCACGAGTAACAAATTACAATTAAAGTAATTTTAAATTGAAAATAATGATTTATTTTTTTTTTATAAAACGGCCTAGGGACGCAAACATAATACGTAAAATAAATTGTTCGTCCGTACAAATGCTGTGTATAATAAGACGTGTATAATGTGTATGGTACACTGTAGTGCTTGCATGAGGTACCACCTGTGTGACGGTGTAATGGATTTTGACGAAATTCGATCAAAACGAGGAATAATTCAGTATGCCGACGCACCACGGAGTGAAACGATTACGATTTATATTTACGATTCAATTACTTTATACACTGGCTGATTATACGTATTATATTGTGTGCTCTGGTTAATAAAAGCTAGAACAGGTACTCCCCGCAATCAGCATATTATGTATTATACCAGTTAATGCTTATTCCGTCGTCAGTCTAAAATAACTATTACATAATTTCAACTCGAAGACTTATCGACATCGTTCCCCGTTGCCAAACTATTCAATTAAATTACTGCAGTATTTTGGGTTTCTAATGCAAATAAATGTTTAAACAATGGTTTTTAAGCCTCACACGGTATCTATGCCGCGTTATAATTTATTTATTCTTCTTATTTTGTGAAGTATATACCTATTGCATATTAATAGTCTCCAAAGGATGAGCAATGAGCATTGAGCACATTATTTATTTCATTCATTTTATTCATTTAATTACTGCTGCACAATATAATAATTTAGTACTGATTATCTATATTGACTATTATACCATTACCACTGCAATGTAACAATGTACAATATAAAACTATTTTATACATACATTAATTTTTTATGAAAAATATTCATTCTTTTGACTATTGGTTAGTTTATCCCGTTATAAGGAGAAGTATATTTTTATCACTCGGCAAAGGACATAATAATTAAAATATCCATAGTTATTTTTTTTTTTAAGTATTTTCCGTCTTCAGAAAACTAAGGGCTTGTGTATATAAAACTACTACACGTTGAAGAGTAAACGAACTCACCTCTTGACGATATTATTTCCGTTGGTAAATTAAAAACGTACTTCACAGTAGGTAGGTAGTTAATGGAAATTACGTTATTGGTTCAATTCTCTGTAAAAAAAAATAAAGTAATAATAATAATATAATGTTTCAAACAACAATTTTTTAATAAATATTACCGTGACAAAGTTTAATATATTATTTATTAAATATTTTATGTTGAGCAACGTCGTCCTAGGCCTTTGATCATTGCTCATTTAAGGTCGTTTTTAATTTATTTTTAGTTAATTCAAACCATAATGCTGGGCAATCTTATAAATGTAAGTCAATATATTTTTGTATCATTATCGATCTACAAAAAGCAATTTTCGGTAAACGTCAAGCATATCATCAAAAAAAATCTTTTTGAAGCACAGTGATCAATAGTTTGATTTATTTCCTACACTCTTATGTTTGCTGTCTTACATGTGACGTATTATTATTATTTTTCTTGGCAATACTATTTGATTATTACTTATTAGTTTATACAATTGTACTACCTATGAGGATATTTTTTTTCCTCACAGAGTCCTAATGTGATTATGAAGATGTTTTCCATTCTAAAATATTTTGATCAATTAATTTTTATAATTGTTAATCCTTAAGCTATCACTTTAGGTTTAAATGTATGAGTTTATATTTATAATGCATGGAATGCCTATCCATACATTCATAGCCACCAAACGGATAAATTGAACCCAAAATAAGTTTTTAAGAATTGTATTATTCCGTCGCTATTTTGACATTAACATCAAGTATATTTTATCCGATAGACACGGTGAGTTTGATGTATCTGTTATATTAAAACGACATAATGGCTTAATCGTATTCTGCGGATTTGTTGAGTTTCATTTAATACAACCGTTTGTTCAGCATCCGTCGTAATGCAAAGCGTCTTTGTATTTTTGTTCTCTACGAAAACTATATTATATGGTGATACTATTTTTAATATCGCATATATTTATAATTGACTATCTTATATTTTTTTAGATAAAACCCAAATCAATATAAACACATTAGTTTTCTTAGTATATAAAGGATCTTCCTAATTATGTGTGACAAAAATGGTGGGGTTTCTGATGGTTCTTGTTAGGATTTTAGGATATCATGTTTCATATTAATAATAAACGAGTAAATTGATAATATAATAATAGTAATAATAATAATAATAATAAATAATAATAATAATAATAATAATAATAATGATGATGATGATGATGATGATGAGCTGCGTGGATAAAGCTTGACTACGATGACGTCATCACGCGAGTACATATAATACCTTCGCATTACTTCATGTGCTCGTGATATATATATTATACGGTTATAATACATGTATATTATATATTATTTTGCCACCGCCTTCGTTTCCGTCGTCCCTCGTAAAGGCTGATTGTACGCGGGCGAATGTGCTTTATATACTTCAAAGGAGAGAGTTTTAATGCGTTTGGTTGGGTTCGGAAGCCTCTAAATATGTATACAGTAAACATAAATACATACGTATGTATATGATCACGTCTTGTCCTCACCAAAGAGGAAGGGTAGTTATGTGTACGAGAGAGCTTTCATACGCTTATTTATGCTGCTGTTGTTGTTGTTGTTGTTGTTGTTGTTATTATTATATTATTATTATTATTATTATTATTATTATTACAAGCTATCGAAACTACCACCGTGGACACAGCTAGTTGAATTTTACGCGATACGAATATATCTATATGACTTGAGATAACATTCACTGCTATTTTTATATTACCGTCTTATCAATCCGATGTATAATATTTCGCAAGTCACATAAAATGTTGTATATAAGTCAAAGTGTTGCCCATAATAATCTATTATTTTTATAATATCATTGTATCGACGTGTTAAATGAGTAACAGGGTAAATTTATACTATCTAATGACTAGTAATAGCATCTTAAAAAAAAGTTACACTTGCAGTAATAAAACTCATACACGGTGTTGAAATACGCTTGTATCAATACCTACAAGAAATATATTGAACCATAATATTAAAATAGATTAAAATACCACTCGCCAGAGTATGTAGAACGTATGTAAGTCACATATTTTTACTGTATAAAATTGAAATATTTTCTGCAATAAGTTACAGACGGCGTTTTATAATTATTATATAGGTAAGATATATTGCAGCATTTTGGAGGCACCACGAAGTTTCAACTGTCTGGATGTGATAGCAATGGTTTAAAAAAAAAAAAAAATTATAATGGGATTATGGATCTCAGACGTGAAATTTTAGACAGGCCGCGAACTTTTCTCGGTCGCTTTGAGACGAAATTCACTGGTGTATTGAAGCAGCAACGAATTGCAGGTGAGTATATATTATTATACCCCTCACACTATCCTTTTATGCAACTAGTAATTGAATGAACAACCACAGCACAATGAAAGTACAATGGAGAAGAATTCTAAGAAATTTAATTAGTTTGATTGAGACATGGCTTGTGGTAGTCTCAAAGGTGGTGTACCTTTGAATTTTAAATGTATGGTGTATATTCGTATGGCGGTGTAGGAATATGATTGAAGTTTATGTAAACTGAGAACGAAGCAATAATAGTGTAGAGCATTCGTATTATCGATGTCATAAAAAATTAAGTACGATGCATTAAACTTTTTTTTATTTTTATTTTAAATAACTAAAGTCACTTATATACAATCGTAGATGGTAAATATTATAGTAATTGTAAGAATAAATTAATGTATAAGAGAACTGAAGAAAATTGTGAGATGAAAACATAATATAGTATTACAAATGCTCGGTGTGTATAGTGTATACTACATAGCATATTTTATTAATATTATACCTGTCGTATGTCAGCAATAACATGCCCCGGAGGAATATCGAAACGCAATATTAGACATAATATTATAACTGGATAGGCGTCATGGAACGTCAATTTCTTTTCGATAAGTATTTATTAACGAGTTGACGTATAAAATGTCATTTTGGAATCATTTCCACAAAAAAAAAAAAATATTGAAAATGATGGTTGCCTATTCTGCAGATATAAATACATTTAAATGTCGGCGTTTGTACAACAGTTGTACGGTTGATAAGATAAATCGACCGTGTTTACATTAGTAAATTATGTATAGGTAGTAGCTACTATTTGAAATAATCAAATATAAAACTGATTCATACGACCTATACAATTTTAGTACCATAAACATAAGTGATGACGGTACAAGATGAGATTTACATACCATGGAACTTGGGTAGGGAAGCCACCCACTGAATTCCGACGAAAGACTTTCAGAACGAAACCTTCCTCATCCGTGGAGCTTTACACACATCGTATTGTTTTTAATTCTTATAGAAGGAACTGTTTTCGTAAGCATAGACATGTTAATTGAGCGACTTATGAATATGCGCTTACGGAATTTAATTAATGGATTTTATCTTTATCGACTTTAGGTAGCCGTGAAACGTAGACTATAGATAAGCCCATGGAGCAGGTGTTATGTAATGTTATTACAATAATACGTTTTGTTGTTTTTACCAGTTGATTAAAAATGTCGTGGTCATTATAATTTGCAACGGATCGGTGTACTTAGAAAATTATATTGGTATACATTTCACTTGAAAATTATTACTCTAGAGCCGAAAAACAATACAAATGTCGGAACAGTGAGGCACGTGGTGACTTAGATCACAGTGCTTTATAAAACAATATTTTTCATTTAAAAATAAAATAAAATAATAATCCTCTGAATAATTTAGACATTTAAGATTCTTTTTTCGTTTTTCAATTTAACTCAAGTTATGATCATTTTAAAATGTACGAACAATTTACTATTTTAAAATGCTCATAATTTTAATCAAAATTGAAATACAGAAAAAACCCAATGTAATCGAGTAACTAATATTCTTACTTCTAAATTTGGTTATAGGCCAATTCCCTCCAAGATTAATTATAACACAAATTAATTATTTAGAATGTAACATTTGTTATTATGTTATACGTTTGAAAGACGGAGACAACACATGCAGGTATGGCGTCCTTTTAGTACGTAGAAGCTGATGCATTTTTATTTTTTAGTACAAAAATATGTCTCACATGATGAACTCTCACATATCAAATAATATTATCATTATAAATTTAATGGCCATTGATTAGTTCTTACTTTACTCGAAACTTACACATTTAATATTGTGTTAACATTTGGAGCATAGGATATGGCTGCACAGCACAATGACCACCAGCAGATTTTAAAAAATATCACATAAGCTAAAGTGCAAAAATTGAATAAAATATTATTATTAAGTTATAAATAAATCCTATAGCAATTTGAATCGAATACAATATACAATGATTTTTTAGAGTAAGCTTACTAGGAGTGTTTGAAAACCTCGACGGTAAATAAACATTAACTATTAACGGATATAAAAAATAAATACATTTAATTAATGGCAACAAAGTACGAACAAGATACTAATTATTATACTTTGTTTAAATTATCCAGAATGAGCAAAAAAGAACTGGCTCAACAGACTTTGATTTAGAATAAAGAAAAATAAATAGTATTAAAATAAAAAAGGTTGTACAAAATAAATTGGGTTTATGTGGTGAATCGAACTGCAATATTTTTTGCTATTCATTTGTAAAAACAAACAAATACCGAAAAGCCGAAAAAATCCTTAATTTTGTACTTCAATTTTCGGACGTTTATTTTTTTTTTTAATGGAATCCAGCGAGAATTTTCATCCAAAAAACATTATATTGCTAAACTTAATGAAAACAATGACTGTTTAAAAAAAGTCTTAAGTCGCTTATTAAATTTTATAATTAAAGTATTTTTAACATAATGCAATATATCCACTACTAAAATAACAAGTTTTTTTCAGTAAAAAAAAAGAGGTAATAGTAAACATAGTAAAAACTTTAACTTTTTGTTTTTGTTTTTGTGGAAAGTATGATGTATGACTTTTATATTGGTAATGAACATAAATAAATTATTATGCCATAAATATCTATCGTTCAAACATTTCTAACTTGTTGAGATGATTAATAAAAGTAAGAGACAAAATCATTTTTTCTTAAAAAAAAAGTCGTTGGTTTGATATTGACTGAGATGAACATTTATTAGTAAACACATTTGAAATGTATTCAAATATCTCATTTTTAAAATATCAAATAACAATGTAATGTGAATAGTTCATATTTAACAAACTTCAACTTTGTGTGTATTTTTTTTCCCTTGAAATGTTAAATTTAAATAAATGCAAGATTACTTTATGAAGTATAAATAGGAGATAACAAGAAAGTAAATGAGATTTTTTCGTTCAAAATAGAATGACAAACAAAATGCTAATGCACGTTAAATAAACAAAATATCCTGAAATGGTATTATACATACATACTACATAAATATGGATGCGATTTAAAACTTCTCAAATTATATCTAAATGACTTTATAGTTTAAATAACGTGTGTTAAAAATTAGAAAATGTCATATTAACTATATTAAGGTTTGAATAACAATTATTTAATCATCGTGAAAAAAAGCCACCCTTTAATGCTCAAAACAATCTCAGAACAGATTCACAGACATTATAGATAGACTATATTATAATATTTTGACAAAACTCAAAATTTTACAAATATTATTATTTTTTAATTTTTATTCATACTATTGATCACTGGTACTTACTAGTAAGTTGTATGTGGTAACTGTTGAGACTAGACCAACGCATTGTAATATTTAAAAATATTATAATTGCAACATAGTCGTACTTAGATACATATTTTTATGCGATAACTATTGATTGAAACACCTAATGGACAAACAGCAACCCTGATAAACTCAATCTAATTGTTACCCAACAGGAGTAGAGGGCTATAATTTCCCGATAAGGGAATAAAACTACCAAACGGGCCACTAAAGAACAGGATATGTGCTCCACAAATGAGGACTAAGACCCTCACCTAGATGTGAAACATGAAAAGAAAACTGCTATCTACATCACCGATGAATGTAATATCCGGTGATAACAAGGTGGAATTAAAAGAACAACGCATAAGCACAGAGTCACTACAGACGCAATGCAATAGAGGAATATCCTGGACACACGAGTTTAAAAGAAGATCTATGCCCAACACACGACCATTACTAGTCAACATATTAAGTATATCATCTTTTACTACTTATAATTTATTTATTCATTTTACTTATTTACTTATTTTATAATATCGTGTTACGTTAAATAATTGTGAATGTCATATGGCTATGCATTTAAGTACTCATATGTAGTACAACATCCTAGCTGCAGCGACACGGTAGTGCTGCGAGCTAAGTAAAAAAAAAAGGAGAAGGCTTAGCACACTACCGTAACAGAAACCTAAATATACCTATATAATATTTTGGTATTGTTTATTAAAGTCTACAGGTTTAAAAAATCTACAAAATCGTTAGAAGAGGTATCAATCGATCGAGAAAATCCTGGGTTAGGTGCATCTATAATTTGCAATGGAATTGGTTTAATAATATTTCAGTAATGAACAGTCACTGTGCGTCACGACGGCGAATTTTGTTTATATCGTATCTCTAGGTGTAATATGACTTCACGTAAAATGTACTATAACTATAGTCGGTAGTGTAACGGGGCTTGGGAACATGTTATATTTAGATAATTCAGTGAGGGTTGTCAGAGCTCTTTGAATTGTATTTTAACCGTAACTCGGGAGGTTCAAGAAAGATAGATCAAATATTACGTTTCAGTTGATATGTGTTATATTTCATATTGTTACACAATAAAATACAACAACCTTAGTTACATACCTATTAAATCTAGTATAACGAAAGACTTACTAATTTTATGGTCATCTGGAGTTCCATAGTAGCGGGCTTCTGTACTTGTCCCTGCACTAACGAACTTAACATTGTGTGTGTATGACAATTATTTGTGTATTTGTGTACCAGGATGACTATAATATGTTTATAAGACTACTTCCTCATTATCAATACTTACATTTATACTTAGCAGTTTAGTTTTAGTTTAATTTTAGTTAAAATAATTCATATAATAAATAAATACACATAACTAAATTTTGTTGAATTTTGATTATAATTACTTATATACGCATTTTACACATTAGACCATTTACTAAAATTCCAACTTATATCACACATTTTTAAACATTTATCTTTAAGTTTTTTTCACTTAGCGTTTTTTTACACGGAGTAGGTGGTGTGTTTTTGTAGGGATATATAAATTACATCAAATACTAAGAGATGGATTCCATATTATTCATAAATCATAGTATGCTAATCTGCAGTTGTATAGAATATATTTCATTTTTTCACGGTAGAAGTGGAAATTAATTTTAAAAGACTAATAAAAGAAACAGTGTCACTTTTTGGTCAGGACTTTTTGTATAAGTATAATTTGTATATTTAATATATATATATTTATTTATTTATTTTGTTAATGATAAATGTCACCAGTGTTGTTCAAGACAATTTAAATTATTTGATGCCTGAGTTAAAGTTTTTAATAATTGGATTTGAATAGGAAATAAGGAGGTTTTTACTTTTTATTCAAATAAGAAGATTATTCAGAAATAAAGTTAATGTGAAAATCGGAATGAAATGTACAATTTGAAACTTAAACAGATGCTTCCTTTATAATTTAGTGACTGCTGGATTGAAGATTTTGGATTTTGTGTATGTTTGAAGCTGCAGCAGCACCGCACATTTGTTCACCCAAATCCTAAGTCCATATTCTCATTAATATAGGACTAGTTTAAACTTCTTATTAAGTTTTAAATTTAAATAGTAGAGTCTTTCTTCTATAGTCCAGAACTAGTTAATTGATTTTGTTGGGGGGTAACCTGGCGAGGCGTTGGTCGAGAATTAGACTAAAGTATTTAGATGAGTTTTAAATAATTTTTTTGTTTTAATAGAAGCGTTAGTGGATACGTTTTTATGAAGAGGTAACGTAATGTCGGAGGACTTGTTGGTATTATTTTAGAACAATAATATTAATACGTTTATAGTATATTAAGGGCAACCACAAACACACATACGAAAAAGGTCTTTTGAAGACCAAAACATACAGATTTTGACAGAAACGGGAGTATGATAAGGGACAATAACATCTCGATAACCACTCATAATATGGCGATGATGTGATGATTCCTCCCCATGCCATAAAAACTCGCCAAACGAGTAAATTATATATGGGTGAATTTTGTCAATAATAATCAGTATTCTTTCCATTTTTGAACCTTCAACATTTCTCAAACTAAAAAAGAAAATCGAAGAATCAAGACAACGAACCAACAAGGCTGGTGACCTTGCAGCCAGCAGCAGCCCCAATATTCATAGGTGCGCGCACAAGAGGGGGGGGGGGGTCGCGTCAAATGTGGTGATTTTATAAATTGGCTTACACAATCCAACTATAGGAGGAAAACTATATATATTGTAATATTGTTAAATCATTGAAAACATTTATGGTTACCTATATCAGTAACTAGCTGTTCTTGCGAACGGTCATTTTCCAAGCTCAGTAATTGTGAAAATCAAGTTACGCAGTACCATAACACAGGATCGATTGGATGGCCTGCTTACTATATTCATTGAGCAAGAATTTGCGTATAACATAAAAATTGATGATGTAATTGATACATTCAAAAACCTTACTCCTGTGGACAGAAGGATGGAGTTGTTTTTTAGGATTTCTTATGTTATATGAATTGTGTAAGTTATAATGATTTTTTTTATAGTTATTATTATGCTGTTTCAAGTTATTATTATTATTCATTTTTATTTTAATAATGTATTATTTTTACGTACCTATTTTAATACATTTAAATAATATTTATTTTTATATTTGCATATTGAATTAAATAAATACTCTATACAATTATCAATTAAATAATTAGTTATACTAGTAATTATTAGTACAAGAATCTTTGATTCAGACTTTTTAAGGGGCCTCCCTGCGGACAAAGTCTGTTCACGCTTATGCCACCAGTGACATATAAAATCCGTCGACGACCTCAGCTCCCCTCCCAACGAAGCAACAGACAGCAACGTTCCATACTCGCTGACGGCCAAAATCCGACTAGTCTTCTACGAGGTTCCTAAAAATTACCCTATTCGGGTCAACCACCAGTTGTCACACACCAAGCTCGCCTGTCTTGGCCACGTTCTCTGGACGATACCCATGGATCGTACTCCTCTTGTATAAGCGGGCCCGACTTGTATGGTGTCGGTCCCAACCCTATACTTATATATTTCATGTGATAACATAAAACATACCACGGATTGTAAGAGAATATCGATTGTCACCAGACAATCGATCTTCAACCCTGTGTTATAACATACTTAATATTTAAATAAAAATAAAACAACCATATATGTACTGAATACCTCACGCTTTCTTGTTTAATAAGAGACGACGACGTTTATTCCGACGTGTACCGTAATACCATTAGATATCAGTTTATTTCAATACCTAACATCTTAACACGGCAAACTAAAATTATGGTAAATAAATTTAAGTAGATTAATAGTATATTAAAATTGTAATTGTAGGTGGTTTTTTCCGGCGTTTTGTTTTTTTATTTTGAGTGTATTGTATTTCCAACTGATTATCATAAAAATTAGGGCTGAATTTAGCAATATAATGTTGATATAGATTTGTAGAAAAATGTATGTTTGATAATATATGAAATATTTCAATGTTTGAAATTGATGGTTACACTTTAAGCGATTAAAATATAACAACGAATAGGTATATGGATACACGAGCACGGGGTTTGGATAATTTGGCGAGTGTCTTTGATTTGTTTAAGCTATCAAATTATCAAAAGTCCGGGAATCCCAAAACGAAGCAGTTATTCCTTCAAAAACCTGATTCCATCCGATTAACCATCGTATCACAGTTGACCGAATTTGAATCAAATGAAAAATTGGCTTGAAGTGAAGAAAACAATTTTAAAAGGTTAAGGGGCGAATTATATTTCCCTTCGGAGTCTGTAAGTATGGTGCAGGATTTATCGATAATCGTAGAGAAGATAGGCAAGAGAAGGTGAGAGCTACTGCAGTTAATCTGGACGATGTGAATTTATTATCGGACGATGGCACATGGACCGTGAAAGATACACGAGCTTCGCGGCCCGATCAAATGGGCTGGACGGAAAATAGATTTCAGACGACAATCCGTCAAATTACGGACAAACTGGCGTGCTGAAAGACGGAGACAGTGAAAGGGAAACGAAAACGTTTATCAAAACGCAAATAATTTTTCTCCTACAATAAATGTTTATAATATATTACTATTTATTATCAAATCACAGATACCATCGATGACCTTTTTCCGTAAGATTTGGCACCAGCTATGGCGTTGTTCGACGCGCCTTACCATATAATACACATATAATATATTATCTTTAAATATAAATTATATATATATATAGGCACATTATATATTATTATCACCTTTTTCACTGGACTTAATCAGCTACTTTATTTAATATTTAACCTATGCGTGTTTTACAATTTTTGATCAGATATTGCGCTCTTTTGAAACAATAATATGTTATGGGGCAGCAATAGATATTTAATGTATATAGCATAATGCAGTTTGATAGCGTAACTAGTCAAACGAGATAAAAGGTTCAAAGATTTGCTTTTATTGTTATAAACTCTAATAAATATTTTTATCTATGGGCCCAACCACTCGTTTATCGCAATATTTGATATTACTGCATACGTGTATAACACACATTTTAGTTTCACTATAAAACATTAGAATATTAATATTATATAATAATATCGTATGTTATTGTACTCTACAGCAGTGATATCGTTAGATATTATATTTGATTATACCTAATATAAAGTTAAAATTAAAATAATCGAATATGATTTTAGCTTCATGTGCTTCATCTGATATAGTTGACTGTTTTATACACAATTTGAATCCTGGATATTTTTATTTAAGGTTAACCTAATGAAAAAATCTAAAGGCTTTTCAGCCACAAAACCATATTTTTTAAGTAGATACCTTTTCGGATTATTTTTCACTTTGAATAAAACACTTTAATAATACATTTATTTGACAACAGAAAAAAAATGCAATAATAATAATATTATAAAAATGTCAAAAATCAATTTATAATTGTTTTTAAAATAATAAGATTAAACAAAAATCTGTTTTTAATACTATTTAAATTTACTTAATTAGGCGCAGTCCATACCATATATAACGTACATCCACATAATATATTATAATATAACTGCCAGTGAAAAAATTATGTATGTCGGACCATTGTGTAGCCACCTCCGCATTTTCTGGTACCTACATAAGGACAATCATAGTACGAAATAAAAATAGTAATGCAAAGCAAAATAAATTATATCTTTTTTCTGTTTTTATCTTTCTAGTGAGATATTATAGTAAATTGTTTTAAAATTGTTTAGATTCATATAAAATAAAAGAAACATGTAATCAAAATATAAACCTTTTATAGTTCTTTGACGTTTAAATGAGTTTTTTTTATTAAAAAGCAATGTTTTTAGGACATTCAGAAAAAAATACAATCTGTATTTAATTTCACGTAATATAGTATTAACTTAATATTTTTTCTTTAAACAGTATTTACTCTGCACTGCAGTTAATTTAAGTAAGAGATAGTTTTAGAAATATAAAACGACGTTAATGATCATCTTAAGAGTCGCCAATGAAGTATGCAAAAAAACTGTTACACTATTGAACTGCAAGAAGTAAATTAAAATAAATAATTTATTATATATAGCTATAAGCAATAAACAAAATCTACCGAATAAAATCAAAATACAATACTGCAGTATTCTCTATACCTATATAATCTGTTATTAAAATGAAGCGGAATTCAAAAGGAACTTTTTCGCTCGCTAAAAGAATATTAAACTATATATTTTTTTTTAATATCTCATTCAGAGTAATTTTTATACAGTCAATGGATCGAAAATATAAAAATAAATATATTATACAGAACGAGCATATTGAATAAACCATGTCATAGAATTATAAGATTGGAAATGTTTGAAACGCGTGGTTTTTTTCGAATTCTATGAGCGAATGTCATAAGTTGACAAAGATGAAATGTACAAATGCGAAATATAATATAATATATGTATAACATCTGTAAATACAAATAAATATTATGTAATTTTAGCTCCAAATTATTGACTGTTAAACGTGAATCTCAGCTAAATGTTCAAAAACATAAGTGTTATAGTACATAGGTACAATTTCACGTATCCAGACAGTCTAAATAATCTAAACTCTAACCACGAGAGGGTTTTTTTCAAACAGTGGTATACCTTTCAATTTTGTTTCTTTGTATTTCTATTTATTATAAACTTAATGAAAATAAATGGTTTTATATATTGACCTTCCTCATTATACTATATGCAATACAATTTCGCATACACCAAAAATAAGCAACAACATATTTATCATATTATATTATAACAATATGTTTAAAAAAAATCATTTATCTACCTACAGTAAATAATTTTTTCGATTTAAATAATAATTATTGTTAATCACGATTACAATATGCATTGATACTGTTTTACAACAAATCAACAGTTTGAATTTCTCACTTCAAAGTTCTACACGTACCCACTTCAATTATCTTACAAAGTTTAGCTGAAGTTGTTACTCTAATTAATTGATCTTCTGTCACAACAATACGTCATAATTTTTGTCTTTGAAACATCGGAGAGAGTTTGCTTTGTTGAAGTGCAGAACACCGAACAGCTCCTTGGCATTTATACAGTGAACAAGTGCTATGAGTATTAGCATTATAAACAGCACACGAGTCAATCTTTAATATATTGATTAGTTAGTGTGATGAGTAGGTTCTTGATTTATTTGATCTAAAAACATTAGAAATATAATGCTCTATAAAAATTACATTTATGCTCTTATTTTATAAAAATATACTTTTTTAATTAAAAAATTTTCAAAAAAAAGTATTTTATTTCCTATTTGTTAATATTAATTTTAAAGTATTAGTATTTTTCAATAGTATCACGGTTTTCAATCTGATAAATTGCACTTGTGTGCTTTCCAGTCTACGAATGTTGAATAACTATTTTTTGCCATTAACTTTATTTTACATTATAAACTAAACATCTAAACTCTAAAAAACATTGCACCTTTATATTAGATTCAGCTAAAATGTTGTTTAGCCTACTAGACGTTGTTGTACTAATTTTCAGCATTTTAAACATAAACTATTTATTTATTTCGCTCACTCCAATCACATAAAATACAGAGTGTGGCGTAATGGACTCCCACATTTCTGAAGTGATTTAAAAAAAAAACTTTACAAGATATAGAGAAAATATTTTATTTTTAAAAACATCGTTATATGAGATTTTTAAAATTATTTTCTAAAAATGATATCGTCCAAACGATTGCCTTGACGAGCGACGAACATATGAAGCAGTTTTCGAAAGTCGTCCATCACTCTTATCAGCATATCGAATGGAATTCCGGAGATTTCTTGACGGATAGTCTCCTTTAGTTCTTCAATGGTTCTAAGTAAATTTTAAGTTTCGTACCCAATTAAAAATCGCCTTCCAATCAGGAACACTTTCGTTTGGATTTAAACCGAACCGAGAGCGAAATGCTCTCTGTGTCGCAGTCACATATTTAAAAAAAATGCCTCGATAACGAAACCACGTTGTTCACCAAACCACAGCATACTGATGATTAAAACCTTATAATAACCTAATCCAGAGAAATAAACTCATTAGTCTAATCAGTTTGATTACGCGCTAACGATTATTTGAAATATGGGAGTCCATTACGCCGCACCCTGTACAATGAAACAGATGAAAAACATGGTACTCAAAAACGTATTATACATTATGTAATATGCATTTAAAAACCATCGATATGCAATGAAAAATAGTAAAATACAAAAATATGCAGTGTACATGAAAATATGATAAAATATGCAAATGTGATAAAATATGCAAATAAATATACAAAGTAAAAGATCTATTCACTATAATTCAAACTTGTAGAATATCTAGCTATTTTTTTTTTTTTGGACTGTTTAAAAAAAAAACATGCAAGAACGTACGAAGTTGGGTAATAATAATAGTTAAGTCATTATTTTAAAAACTACTAACAAGTAATTAATATTTTGCCCAACATTTGCACTACAGCACTAAATTAATACTCAGCCATCTTCCAATCCAAGTGCAAAGATATATTATTGTTATTTTTTAATGTTACCTTTAAAGGTTTTAACAACTGAAAAATAAGTCTAACTTAATACACTATTTGTATTGATTATATGCACCTAGTCGTATTCCGGATTGATGTATGCGACATCTTGAGGTTAATCTCACTATTCCAACTAATCCGGGAATATTATTAAGTCAATAGGGGGACGGGTGACTTAGCCACACAACACTATTATTCTTATGGCTGCAATCTTTGTTACTTTATAGTATTGAGTCTATACATACAAACATTATATTACTATCGTATATATTGTTTACAATATGGTAACTACTAATAAGATACAAAAACAGATGTTAATCTGTTACAGTGGAAAAATAAATTCTAACCCCCCCCCCTCCCCTCCTATCACTCCAGTAAAAGCATTTGCACAAATACAACGATATAATAAATATAAATATATATATCTACAGGCCGACTTTGATTTAATAGTTATCGTCTATAAGACGTTGACACTTGTCATGATAGGAGAAGATGACGGGTGAGATGGGGTCAAAGGTGAGAAATTATCTGTTAAGATTTGTACAGTCTTCGCGGTTAGGACACCATATAGGTTGGCCATTGCTCGAATATTATTATTTATTTATTTATTGAAAAACGGAACGTGCCCAATTACATAGAATATTAAGCATAATAACTAGGAAAAAGTTACATAAGCTACAAAACTAGAAATATTAAATATTAAGATAAAAAGCGAACAGACATAATAACATAGTAACCAAGAAAAATGTTACATAAAAATACGAGTATAAAATGTTTAAATTTAGAGCGAACAAACAATAATTAGTGCCAAGCACTCAAGAACAGTGGGTCCTCATTGGGTAGTTTCGTCATACGGACAATAGGACGATTTTTGAGATAGTTACTGCGGCCAAAAGGAATTCGGAAAGGGAAGGAGTATCTGGAGTAAAAATTATGTATGTATGAGGAGAAGGTATGCACGGCGATAAGATATGTGCGTGAAAACAGTCTTCTACGATAATTTATACACTCAGTGGATATGTGCGTATAATAATATTATGTTACATTGGCCAACAGTCGGTGGCACCCGCGCTGGACAAGTGATTTATCGTTCAAACCACAGACGAACGAACAAGTCTTAAGGAAACTACAGTAAAGGTAGACTCCACGGTGCAGTGCTCCTTAAACACACAAATTCGCATCCGCACGTACCCACCCTCAAACGCCCACCCACACACACACGCACACACCCCCCCTCCCCCACAACAACCATTTGCTCCCGAAACATTTCGGATTCGCGTACACTACGTGATTTATATCCTTTGAAAGTCCTATATTTCTGAGATGTTGCTAACGGCATAAAACCTATCATATCGCTGTACTGACCACTGCTACACGCCAACCATTTTCTGGGGAAAGTTTAAAGTTTTCTGCTTTAGACGACCGCGATCCCACCGTGCTGTTTGTTTATACGTATATAATATCGATCGGCGTGTTTCGGGCTACTCAACACGAGCTCGATTCTTTGACTGCGAGTGTCCCTGGAGAAATCACGAAATACGCGTACTTGTAAAGTCAAGTCGTATTCCTCTTATTATGTGAATAAACAAATATAGGTACCCCTCTTTAAGCACACATGTCAAGCACTCGGCTGCAGTCTTTTGAACTGACCACTATTCCGATAATACGGTCGGCCATTAAATTTAACGTACCCGTACACAGGGACGGATGATTATTCTGTTATATTCAAAGTCTTACAAAGGCACTCAAACAGTCTAGTGCAGTGAATCGCAGTGGAAATCGTTCAGAATCATAAAATTATATTATATACCCGTGCAATAGAATATATGTTATTATATAGGTGCATGCGATAATACTTCGTAACGATTATAATATATTGATATTGGATGTCTGTTGTTTATAATTAGAATAAGCTTCGAAGTATTCAATAGTGCACCAACAAAAAAAATTGAATTTGCATAAAAATGTCAATACATTGTTTACACGCATTTTGTTCAGTAATTTTAATGCGTGTATATTCGCCATATTTCTATCTCGTTTAAGAGTAATAGTAGAAAATGTATTAATGAAATCGCACATTAAAATATTAAATTATACATTTTTATTTATTTCATTATTTATTTTAGACAAACGCCATGAAGTCTACAGTCACATCTCTTAATTAAAAAATCACATATTTATGTTAATGAACTATGTAATGAATTTGGTAGAGAATTCAAACCAAATAAAATTGTAACCGATTTTGAAAAAGGATTAAGAAATGTTTGCATGTTATAATGGCCAGGAATTAAAGTAGATGGTTGTCGTTTCCATTTATCGCAGGCACGGTGGCATGCAATTCAAAGATTTGGGCTCGCGACGGATTATAAAAATGACGAATCACAAATTATAGTAAATGGCTACATTACTGTTTCGGATTGATATTTTTAAGCCCAGAAGATGTTGAGAACTGTTTTAGTATCGACCTGTACAACACTAAACCAAACGATGACAGCCTGGATACATTTTATGATTATTTAAAAATACACAGATTGGCGAACGAGCAATTTTTCCACCTACAGTCTAGATAGGAGCTTTTTCCGAATCGACAAAATCCAACAATGCTTGTGAATCATTACATGCACATTTTAAATCAAATTTTAACCATAGCCATCTAATATTTTTATATTTATTGATACATTAAAAGATATTCAATCAGAAATTTACATAAAAGTATACATAAACCAAATAGTTGCCATAATAATAAGCTAAAAAAACGACCAAAATTACTAAACCAGCTAATACAAAATTATAAAGATAAAAAAATACCTAAATTTCTTTATATAAAAACAATTTCACATTATTAATCTGTCAAAAAATAATCAACATCAACATCAACAACAACAACACCTACTATCAACACGCACTTAGTATAATTTTAATAAAACTAGAATGCCTATGAATATAAATTTGTCTATAAAGAAAAAAATATATATTTGTGGAGGATAACTAAAACCGCTTCCAAATGATTCTAATTTTTTTTGAGGGGAGTTACTGAAGTGTAATACGGTAGCAATATGTTTTTAGGGGAGTTTACTATTAGAGGAATTTACTATTTAATTTTTTAGGAGAGTTTACATTCGTCCTATTAAAATGCATTTAATATGCAACTTAATTAAATGCATTGTCTATTAAAAATTGGAATTCCTAAGAACCAACTTTATTTATTTCCATACAAAAAACTCAACATTTCATACTTTTTTTTAAATTTGTTTTATTTTGAGTAAAATTATAATATTATTTTTATAATTACTATTAACAAGCGTATTACAAAATATCTTGGTTTAAAAAGGATAGTACCAAAATATGTTTCCCCCTACTATAACAAGAATACAATTTCATAAAATATGCCAAAGAAAATATATTTCCCTCGGGCAAACCTTTGGTTTATAAAAATGTTCAATTTAAAGAAAAAAATGTAGGTACCTATTTACTATGAACACTTGTTAAACAAACTTCTTATAAAAAATTATGAAAACAATGATAATTATTTTTCACGTTTAATATTAAGTTTGTTTTTATCTAATGCATATTCTTGTGTTTCATTTTTATTATGACGTCCGAGGCAGTTATTATGATTTAATGTAACTCTCAAGGGTGTCCATCGGGAGGTTCGAGCGTTCGAGGGTACGATTTTATTCGATTTAAATTTAAGCTGTCTTTGTATAATAACGAATTACTACTGTTATTTATGGACATAACACAATATGTATTATAAGTATTATAAAAACATGACAATGGATGAGAAACCAAGAAAAATGAAAAACTATGTTTTATTTGAACCTGAAAATTGTTACGACGATATTCTGTGTAACACGATATACCTCAAATTATAAAATTAACGACGAACGAACGCATTGCCAATTATAATTATGTACTTAATTAATAGTTTTTAAAAAATGTATTTTTTATAATATATTACAACCATGGATATTTTCATTTTATTTTGAAAAACACCTTTGGATTACTTAAATTATGATTGAAATTCAATGAACTATATCCTATTAAATACGAGACACATGTATGATAATTATTGGGTATTTTATGTATATTTAATATCTTCTTCTTGTCGTATCGGTCTTCATATTCCCTTCACTCCCCAGTAAGCCGCAATTTGTATTGCTTTGTCTGAAATATTTAATATATGATACGTATTTGTTACATGTATATTTAATACACAGATTAGAAAAATATTGTGTAAATGACTCGATTAAAAATAAAAATCTCACCATTATCGGTTATCCAAAGCTGGGTTAAAGTTCAGCCGAATTCAAACAAAAATGCATGTCTTTAATTGATTCCGTAAATTATTTTACACGGAAATATGCAACACCCTTCAACAATTTTTAAACCTTATTAGTATCATATTAAAACGAGAGATAAAGAAAAAATAACTAATGCAATATTTTGAGCAATAAGTATTCAACTAATTGAAGTTGTATACGCTGATATATTTAGTCATTGTTTTTTTTTTAAAATAATATATTTACGATTAACTTATTATATCGCTCGTTTTGAAGAAAAATTTAAAAAACAATACAAATAATATGACGTGTTATTGGTGTGTGCTTGCTCGTGGTGTTGGTGTAGGAACGGGTAAATCGATTCGTTTATCGGAACATGATGGCGGGAACAGTCACAGAAACGTGAGTGGCATGCAAGGCACGTCCGAAGAAGATTTGATTTCCTCAGTGAATTTTGTTGAAAATCACAGAGGGGAAAAATCGGAAAATGTTAACTCGATTACCATAAATTGAATAAAAATAAGCACACCTTGTTTTTTGTCATCACTAACTTTCTAATAATATCATTATTATTACTGGATGCTATAAGGTTTTTCTTTTCGCCACACTCTTAAAATGATATTAAACATTGTTTCATTTTACAATGTTATACACGTAATTGTCGAGATATAATAATTCTTTAGTTATAATCTCAATAAAGGAAAAAAACAACATTATTTGATTACTGGAATTGCACAATAATATATGACGTAACGTATAATTCTTTAGTTTATTTAGGTAGCTTAAGGTTAGTGATTACATTCAACGGACTAACAATATGGTAACATAAAATAAATTGATTTATAACAAAAAAAAAAATAATAATATAATATATAGTAATATCAATAACAGCTAGAGATTACTATTATCATTCAAAACAAATCAATATTATAGTTGTTATTAAGTTTGAGTTCTAGTTTCACTAACTATTGAATGTACGAATGAGAAGTTTTGAAATAATCGATTTTGAGTTTTTGACACTATAAGTGAACAAAATGGCAATTTTTTTATAGATAAATCTAGTTGGTAACACACCCAGCGCCCTATAATTTTGATTCGTAGAACGTTGCAGGGAGTACTTATTTAAGCAAATTCTTATTATGTTATTCTGATTTACTTTCAATTTTTTTGAAACAGTATCGCATCACACCCCCCCCCCCCATACTAACATTCCATAATGGAGTATTGATTGATATAAAGCAAATGTTTTTTTTAAAGGCGTTATTACGATTTTTTAAAGTTAAATATTATTATATTATGATATATTTGTTTGCATTTAATATAATTTTAAATGAATTTTATAAAAGCATTTCTGGACATTTAAAATTAACTATTTAAGGTTATATGTAAAGTTCTGTAAAGAGTATGCAATTTACCACGATTCTTACAGGTGAATATATTATAAGAGTTGGTGTAAGTATATTATATATATTTAGTATCAACTAATCAGGTCTTGAACATGACGTTGTCTTGAATATTTCTAAATATTTTCATTACCCCGATGTGTTTTTATATTTTTATAGTCTGTTTGCGATATTAGTACTAAATACATTTTTTTTGACACTCATTATAATAAAATTAATCTAAAAATTGACAATTCACAACAAATAGATTTGGTTAAACTATGAGACATTCAATCAATTTTTTCAAAAGTAAGACAATATTTAAGCGCTTTAATACTTAAAAATAAAACATCAATAAGAATAACATCAAAAGTGCATGTCTTCGAAAAATTGTATTTTGTGACATTTCGATACTCCCCATAAGAGCAACTGGGTGCCGAAAGCCATGTGGCCGTCTATGTATTCGATAAGGTCACCCAACCATGAGCTGAGACCTGGTGACAACCTGTTGCCGGACCTGGCCGGAGCGACTTAGATTTATAGGAATATAGTTAGATATTTAGAACGTTATATCAAGGAACAATTAATAATAATAGTAACAAAACTCTCAACACACTATTATGTAGAAAAGAGCTGAAAAAGCCGACAGAAGAGTAAAAAACGAATTTAATGAATAGGTGAGAAAATATAGTGCATAGATACACATATTTTTTTTTTTTTATAAATTATGGCGTTTATTGAAAATTTACAATCTGTACATTATATACAATAAGTAAATGTGATATAAGAATAATATAAAATGACTTTGAGTAACATGAAGGAAGACTCGCAGTCGAGTCACCTTTTACAAAGAATTAAAAAAAGAGATACACATATTACAAATATATAAATGTAAACATCTCATCGGATCGCAAAGGTTAGGTATGATATAAAATAATAGTTATATAATGATAATGAAAAAAGTACATAAATACCGGATGGCGTATTGAAAATAAATATTATATGAAAGGACACATTACCAATTGAACAAAATGTGCTCCCAACATGCCCCCGAGAGCACAATGACAAATTCGGGGGCTCTACTCCTCCATCATCCTGTACCAACCCCGGTAAAAGCGGCAAAAGCGGCTCAACGAGTTATTAAACGTCAAAGACGTAATGGTGATGTGTATTCTTTAAGCCACAAATATCAGATATAATTTACCTACCATCATCCATGTGTAACACTTACAGGTAAACCATTTTTAGTAAAAAAAACTCAATGAAGTTTTGTTGTTTATACAACTAATGAAAATTGTACATCGTTACAAGAATCGAGCTGCTGTTTAGCGGATGGAATTTTTAAAGTAGGTCCAAATATATATTTTTTACCAATTAAATGTTAAGGACCGTTGAGGGTTTAATTAAGCGAGGAAATGACGCAACACAACAAATTTTTGTTCCACTTGTATACTCTTTAATGACTTCAAAAACAGAAGACCATAAAGTGAACATTTTAATTTAATATCAATATTATTGATAATCTAGATTTGGAAATTGTCATTAATTTTGAAAATGGTTTAACGAATGAATTAAATTCTATATTTCCTCTCGAAACACATTCTTATGTACTTGAAGCTAGCCCCCCCCCCTCCTCACCACCATCGTGACCGATTTATTTGAAAGTTAAGTAACCTAATATTTGCAAATCGGTTTCTCAGAATTCACAAATCATTTCCTTACCTGTTATAAATCAAATAAGACAGTGGGCGCCAACTTCACGCTGCCAACATTTTGAGCTACGAATTTCCAAATGATTCCAATATTTTGCAAATCAGTTTCAGAATTAGCAATCAATAGTTTTTTTTTTGACAAATTTCACAATTTTTTTTTCCAGTCCCCCAGCTTTAGTCGAACGATTCGTATTATATTATATTATATTATATTATATTATATTATATTATATTAAATTAAATTACATTATATTATATTATTATCATTTATCAAAGCAATAATAATAATTGCCATGTAAAATAAAAAAAATCACTCATTTATAAAAGTAAATTGAATTAAAATACAATAATTTTGTTTAAAATAATTTATTTACTCGAATAGAAATTATATTTCATGTGACGCGAAATGACGTGAACAAATTTACAATTCATTAAAACTTTTACAAAAGAATCATCTGCACAATTGTCTTGATATTTTCCAATAATTAGGTATTAATTGATTCAGTTGATAAAAAACACCAATATTTAGCCGGTTAAACAGGTAACTAATCCTTCGAGATAATAACATGTATATAAATAGGTATTGATAATGTAATCTGTGGTGGTGCTGTTATTTAATTTTTTTAAAACTAAGCTCACTCCACACCCGTGGCGCTGGGTAAATTATACAGTAGAAAATCTCGTGATGTTGATATTTGACGTACCTACTAATAACAATAAACTTGTAACTAAAATAACTACTGCACTGAAGATATTCACTCACGCCATAGGATATAATTGGTAGGTACCTACATTACTATTGTTGTTATTTTATTGTGGTGGGGCTGCGTCGACCACAAGATTGTTTTATGATATTGCTATTAATATTGCTAGGTATTCCTTTTATTGTTTTAGCCCTGATGGAAAATACATTTCACCGAGTTTTAATTAAACCCAGGTTAGGTGCGTATTGTTAAATAAAATAATGAATAAATGGAAAAATTAAAACTTCTGGAGGCCAAAATGGGGAATTCGACACATCACTTCAGAGGGATCTACCGCAAAAAATAATAACACGCACATAACAACATTATAAACAGTATATAAAGGTATGGAGTGCAAACGCTCGTTTTTTTTTCGTGTGTTTGTACTACCACACATACTCGACTTATGCGGGTCGAAACAGTGAAGATTCTGGACAAATTTCCGTTAAATTGTCTAGAGTGGGCAATCCTCCCGCCACCCCCTTGCCCACCCGTTCAGCCACGGTCGAGGTCGCCTTGCTACGACGAGTGTGTGAGTGCATGTTCGGGTGATAAGCAGCTATACAACGTGCACCGCACCATCCACCCCAACGACGACGACGACCACTGCAATGACAATAATATTATGTGTGTATTTTTATGCACACGAGTCTTCGCAAACCTTTACACTATACACACGTGCGAGCGCACACACTCACTGCTGTCGCCGCAGTGGTAATTCATTTTGTTATGTGCTTCGAGGTTTTTTTAATTTTTTTTTTTTCAACGCTCGAATCGAGAGGGCCGTGGCCACGATGTTGAGCACATAAATTACATTGATTAAAAAATAACGCACGAACAACTTCCGCAACAACGAATATCATTCGATTACGTGCTTAGTTCCGTCGGGGGCTTTAATTAAACAAAACAAAACAGAACTAAAAATATTATAGAGAACAAATATTGTACAAAAGAAATTAAAAAAATATATTTATTAAACAAGTGGCTAACTAAGGGACACGAAGAATGTATATACGTATAACTCATAATTGTTTGTTAGTATTAATATTTAAAAAAAAAGGAATAATAAGTCGTGGTAAATATAGAACAGAAGTAATAATATATAATATGCAAATAGCTAATAATAGAATCCAGAAAAAAAAATCTAAAACACAATATAAGTCAGTCTAATATATAAGTAATTGAAAAAAGGTAATAATTTGAAGTAGACAAATTCAAGCAGGTTCAACAAACAGACAACTGAGTGTAAACAACAATGAAAATGAAACAATACTGTGATCAATTATTATAATACATCTATATTATAACATGAATATTTGGCACATTCCTTATGAATATTCAGATACTCTAATAATTATTGTTACTTTAGTGTAAAGGTACCTATATTCGAACTCACCACTGTTAAGTATTCATATCTGCGTATAATATTGATTTAAGTCGAAAAACGACTATTCAAACCACATAAATAATATAAAAGCAAATGAATTTTCAACCATAAAACAAAATGTGAAAATTTTAACAGGGCAATATCCTTAATACTAGCAAAAAGGCTCATAATAGAGCCAACAACTAGCACATATTTACAACAACCAATCAGAACACGGCGTACACATATGAACTACAGCCGTCATTGTTAGCACTCCCCCCCCCCCAACACGACACACAATAATTGGGTAGACCAACTTATTAGGAAATTTACCGGCTACCCGGTGGTTCTATAAAAATTAACGATAACACCCATGAAAAGTAGACATTCCAACACGGTAATATTAAAATATTACTAACACCGTGATGGAAGAAATAACGGCAAAGTTATATGAGAAAATATGCAGAAAGCAGACACAATGTGGGCAGCCGTACGCACTGTGTCTACTAGTCGGTACGGGAAGTAGAACAAGTACCGGTGATATTCTGAGAGCAAATTATTCAATTCGTCCAGTATTCAGACCAACGACAGTATCAGCAGGTCCGTTTTGGGGGGGGGGAGCAATGGGGACATTTGCCCCGGGCGGCCGAATATTGATCTATCTAGGGGGCGGTCGGGCCCCCCGCGGTAACTCGGTGTAGTATTGTATATGAAAAAATATATTTTTTTTTTTTGGAAAGAATTTGTACTATGACGCGACCCTTGTGAACTTAACAGTGCAACGATAACGGATGAGTGCTAGCGCTTAGCATAGCGTATGATTAATATTGTTTTGATATGACCACGGTTGTAGATGGACAACCATCATAATGACTTAACCATAAAGAATTATAACTAAAAATGTGTTAAGAAAAATCAAAAAAAGGGAATCTATTTTTTGGTTCGGGGAGGGCTTAAAATTACGGTTGATCCGGGACGAAAAAATCGTAAATAAGGCCCCGAGTATCAGCAACTACACCGCTGAAGGATTTGGATCAGCAAGAAGTCAGCAGAACGACGACCACTCGCTAACAGCCACCGGCGATAAGTAGTAATAACCAGCAACCGGAGCGACAGACCACTGCGGATTGCCTATACCTCATTTTACACTGAGTCATATGGATGGCAACCTCTCGTTGCATTATCTAAAACGGTTTAGACTGGAACTCCGGTGCAGGTACTCGATGGGCCACCAATAGCCCGGTAGAATTCAAACAGCTGATCCGTCGTTTCCGACCACATAAAAGGCTATCGTGGCGAAACGTCTTCGAGAGACTCCGACGACCGATGACCGAAGGTGGGCAAGTTAATGAAAATAATTAACTCAAGTTAAGTTAAGTTAAGAGGACACAAGATCGATAAGTTAAAAGTTAACAGTTAACAGATTATAAACTTAACTCGATAAGTTTTAGTTAATATAGAAAAAAAAATTAACTTAACTCAGTTTAAAAAAAGTTAATCTATTTTTTTTTTTTAAGTAAATCACATAAAGAGTGAATGTGTCTTTCTAGTTTATAATTTATAAATTATAAATCAATTTGATTTAACTTTTATCATAATGTGCACTGTATACCCTTTTACTTTTTCATTATTAATTAAATTAAACTATAAAATAAATATATTAATATACACAAAATTATGTTATCAAGAAAAAGTACAGAAATGTTTGTGTTATTATAGTATTGGGTTATTTTTATTTTATACTGATATGTAATATTTACGTATAAACAAAAAATTTCAAAATGTTTTTAACTTATTGGTTTTTTTTTTAAATCAACTAAGAATAGCTAAATTATTTCAACTGTAAATTAAACTAGTTAAGTTCATAAGTTAATTAGAAAACTAACTAACTAGTTAAGTTAAAAAGTTAAAAAATAATAAGCTTTTTAACTTAACTTTAACTTTTCAACTAGTTAATGCCCACCTTTGCCAATGACCATCGTCGAGTACGGTTTCGTCTGAACCATAACTGAACTGCGGTGCAAGCGATAATAAATTATAAAATTATAACTACTATATATGGATTATAACGAAGGTTATCGTATTCGTCAGTTATTCCTATTGCGCTCTGCACATACAAATATTACATAAATTATCAAGCGCTTGTGTGTTAGAAGTTCTTTTAAAAATATTATTGCTACAGAATCGTGCACACGTCACGAGGTCAATACTGAATAATATTATCGTAATATATGAACGTTATTGGTGATAAATGTATGGGCCGCCCTGTACTTGTGAACTGTGTTTTTAGAAACACGGTTCCGATACACCATTAAGGCATTAAGATATTAAATATTAAAAATAACACCACACAAAATACATGTCTATACAATCTATATAATAATAATAAAATACAATAGTAACTATTATTCCATTTCAATGATCTCTTAATAAAGATACTGATAACAATAGGACGGATCTCATAAGACACATCGATATTGTAGTTCTGATGCAAAGAAAAAAAGGGGGGGGGGTTATGGAGTACCCTAAATGTTTACAACAGCTATACTCGTACACTGCATTTTTGTTCTATGATGTATTATTAAATAACTCCTGACATTTATTAAAGTATTTATTTTTCTTAAAATTGTCGTAACACTGTTGTAACTTTTTGTAGGACTTGACATTTAAATATATGTATGTCATAAATTGTTAAAAACGAACGGTACGCAAAGCACAACTATTTTCTAAAAAAAAAAAAAATTTTTGTCATTTGAACAATAGGAAAAACTACGCAGACCTACGTAAACTTTATGAAATGAAAGGCCACTACCTGCAATTCAAATGTTATACCTACTACAACAATTTAAAGTTGTAAACGCTCCAGTTATTACCATATTTCGTCTGAACGCAAGCAAAAGCATAATATTTAGTTTTTTTTTCTTCAATGTAAACTTCAAAATTGTTTTTTCGACGTAGCATATTTCTGTGAAACAACACTGTTAATCAAATACGTTTTTATTCACCTGCAATTATATAGACATACATTGCTCAAGTTTGTATCGGACGTTATTAGGTACAGTAGTATCATGTCATACAATATAATACAATAATAGGGGCGATTCCCGAAAAAAAGCCTCAATATTTGGAGATGGTGGGACGCAATCCAGCTCATCTGTGTGGATTAATTGTAATTTGCAGAGAAACACATATTATTATATTATTAAACAACTGTAACGGATCAGTGACGTGTGGTGAGTGTGTGATACAGTTACTAACCATAAACATTGTTGATGCATACCGGATATAAAATATAACTGTCGTCTGCGTACAAACATAACATATTAATACCTGCTACAAAAGTGTAAAATATTCACACTAGACGCACTATTTAATCTTCATTACCATTGTGAAATAATAATATCCAAATTTTCAAATAAGACATTGAAGTGTGTCGGTACAATATTCAGCTTTCAATAAGTTGCAAGGGTGGTATACCAGCGATAGGTACCCGCATGCGAGTTGGTACGGAACTATTGTGTATGGAAATAGAATACCATATACAAATATAACTTTTCTTCTCGTGCATCTTGTATATTAACTACGATAAATTATTAAATTTGAATTTTGAACTGTTCAAAAGGACCTTAAAACATAAATATTTTCAGACATAAATTATTCAATTTCAGATATGACGTTCAAAAGGCTTTACAAATCATATACATTATACAAGATACTATATTGTCATCCATGGATAATAAGAGCAAGTAAATTAAAGATATTGGAAAAGAAAAACCGTAGATGTCAATAATGCCTATTATTCTAAATTAGAGTTCCGGTGTTGTGGGTATTTGTTTTTTTTTTTTTATTGATCAATTATGAAGCAATGTATTCAGGTATACATTTATTTCATACTGAGTATGATTCATTTTGCCTAATTAGTTTTACTATCATTTTCTTATAATATACTGTATAAAGTAATTTTTAGATGACACAAAATTCACACAAAGCATATGGTTGGTTAGTAATTAATATCTGTGTTTAAAATAGTTGAAAACATCTAAAACCAAAAAATCGATGGATATGATGATAAAAAAAAAAAGTAAATGCATTGAACTATTGTTTGAACTTAAAAGTAAAGTGATTCAAATTATATTTAAAAAAAGCAGGTAAGTGGATGTCGCTCTGCTATACATTAGGTGTCTAAGAGGTCGCTGTAATGTATATGGTATTAAATTAGAATTCAATCACATAAAATCATTGTGTACGAAAAACGATTCTGAGCGGAGACGGTATGTCAGTTTAGTTTAGGATATTTTATATTGTTATTACTTATTATTAATATGGTAGCCACTAGCCTGTAAGTTGAGTTAATAATATTCTTAAATAATCAGTGATGGTAGAAAAATATTGAATATAAATATGTAAAATTGGGCTGTTTTGGGACTGAATAACAACAAAATGATAACCATTATTCTGTGTGTTAATATGCAATTTTTTCCAAATTTGAAATTAAAATGTCTGTAAAAATATTTTTTAGATTTCTTAGTTACGGAAAAGCTGCCTAAGTGAAACCTTGTTCTAAATTGTCTTTCCTTAGCTATAAAAATTGAAAGTCTTAAACATTTTCAACTACAAAATCATTTTCAATTTTCAATTTGATAAATATTGTCAAAATTTGAACTTACAATGATTATTCAAAAAAATCATAGCTATGTATTTTTAATATTTTTCAACTGCTGTTGTAACAACTTGTTAAATTTTATAAAAATTTCAACTTCAAAAGCTCATAAAAATTTAATTTGACTTTCTGGTATACATTTTTTTTTGATAAAGGTAGACAAACTATTGAAGAATCTTCTGTTCAATTTTTAAATTTTAGATATAATAGAAAAATTTTTAATTTTTAATTTTGACCTCCCGAATGCATTAAGTAAATTCATTTTCCTACCAGAAAAGCTGCTATTGTACAAAATCGAAGCACCTTTTCTGCAAAAAACCATGATGACAGACACAAAAAAATAAATATACAAAAACACACATCATTGTAAAATTTGTAGAATCAATACATTCAATGCTCCTCTCAGAATCTAAAATATTTATGTTCCAAAAAATAATAATTGATTGGGCGAAATGCTCAATATTCGCGAAATTTAAACTGTTACCTTAATGCCTTCATCCTTCGGTATTATGTGTACAGAATCTGTACTACAGATTACCAAATCTAACCTACCGACAGCACTCCGGCAGCATACTGATAAGTGATAATCCTTGACTCTCTGTAACTAAACTGGCATTAGTATCACTTTTACAAAATCAAATAATTTTAAACTAAAATTTTTCGTTTACGATCTGGTTAAGCATATAATAATATTTGGGCGGGGAGGGTGGATAGCGATGTGAAAAAACAACAGTGCTGCCGCGTTCTCTCGACAACATGGAGGACGCCATAAACAAACAGTGTTCGGTAAACAACTCGCCGTGCCACTGTCGATGTGGTCGATGTATCTATATTATTACATGAGTGTATACGTTTTTGTAAAAGAGACGGTGTAGAGGAGGTGAAGTGTACATGGTATTCCATGGAGGTATTGTTTTTCAGTTTCACGTTACCACAAACATCAAAAAGAGACGTCGACCCAACACCGACTAAAATAGGTTGGTATATGTACCTACCAGAAAACAAAAACACGACCAAAGACATTCTCCAGTGTCTGTTTCCTCGCGAATAATCACATCTGTCCAGTGGAAACTCAAAAAGCACCTAAAATTTTAGCATTATGGTATATATTATAATATTGACACGTGATATAATTTGTATTGCCTCTCCCTTACTACTTGAAGTTCAAGGAAAGGAAAACAATTCGATTTGCTTACTAAAAATGACGGAATAGCAAAAATCAGGTAACTGTTATTACTTATTGGATTTAAAACAGACATACGCTTTATTCATATTTGAGATATCGACTATTTAGAAAAATTAGATATTATCAAGGACATTCAATATTCAAGTTACCGAGAGTCTCCTATTATTGTCATTCGTTTGATATATCAGGTGTAACCATCTTTTTCTGATGTCTGTACTTTGATCTCTACTCCGAACAGTCGAGTGATCCGTTTGATATAACTGCATAGGTGCTAAGAATGAGTGATAATGTAATACTATTAAATGAATATATTACAGCGAATAGTGATATACGTGTGGAAGCCAGTAAGTACGCATCCAGAGTCATGACCGTGGTACGAACTAAGTAAAAGCTAGTGATAATAATATTTATGCGAAGGGAAGTTGTTAATTTGTTATAAATATTGTAATCATCTATATCATAGTATCATCACTAAAACTATTGTTACGTTTAAAATGATTGCCGAAAAACCAGTCGATGTGTGCCGTTTTAACAATATTTTCATAATCATGAGTCATTTTTATCATGGATAACATGTACTTGCAGTGTATACCTTTATGTCCCAGTTACAGTTAGATATCAGATATGCATCTAAACCACATCAGATTATTGCCAGTACATTTAATAGCCGTTACAGTTTTCACCAACAGTTAAATAAAATAATCTTTCCTTTGTCAGGATAATATATTATTTACTTATAGTATAGTGGGACCTTGTACGACATAACACAATATAGTATTTTAATATTATGTATCGATGATGTGCCCACAGGCCATCATAACTTTCAATGAACATTGTAAGTGCTGCGGATCGTAGCTATTTAAGTCAGACGTTGACTTAGTATAATACAAACAGAACAATTTAATACACCCTCAGTTTACATAATTCAAAGACATCGTACAATTTTACCATGTATAAAGTATACATTGAATGCTCATCTGCTCGAAAATCACATACCCACTCTACATCGCTCACTCTCTGTCCCTCTTTAGATGACAACGGTAATTATAGTGCATGCTGTTGCAGTGCCGTCAACTCAGGTAGAGAGCTATCCATTTGTCTTATTTTGATCAAATATATGTGTATAATGATCACCACAGTCATCATTATGTACCATTTATGGCGGAAACCCGGTCAATGGCGTTAACGTCGAAAACGTCCACCACGACGAACATATAGACTCCCAAGAGCGAAACCACCCACTTTATACTCGCAGTACGATACCTCGGGGAGGTAGTCACAGCGCCCTTTCAACTCAAGTTAAATTAGACGATATATGTAAGCAACGCGCATGGGGTGGCAGATTATAGCCCAACGATATAATCGGTTGAAACCTTGTGGACCCTACTTTAGGCCGCATGTCAAAGTAAAATAAATATAAATTTATCAAACAACGTTTAATGTGTCAACGTATATTACATATATAACTCTTATGTTTGTGAAGGTCGGAAATAGTGATGGTGGTGGTGGATATGCGGTCCCCTTTATCCGTACAGCTGAAGTTTAATTATTGCTCTTTAGGTTTCAGTTTTCTCTCTGAACACCAACATTCTCATGGTTCTTATCTGGGCTATAAAACAGACGTCGAAATAATTTCGCCCAATATTATAGCATTATACATATTATATTATTTTATATGATACTAGCTGTCCTGTCACGGCATTGCCCTGTGTACTATATAGCTGCATAAAAACCCCCCTTTTTATCCTCCTTAGAGGTCGAATTTTGAAAAATCCTTAGTGCGCCTCTACATTGCTTAGGGAACCTCTGTGCAAAATGTCAAGTCTCTAGACCCAAAGTGAATAGGGGTGATCTTCTATATGCATATAGATATCACTAAAAATGAATAATTATTTCTAAATTCAATTTACGCGTTATGAGGACCAATATATTTTCACCTTGACTGCAATGTTGAATGTACCATTAAATGGGATGTGGTTTCGTCAGTAAGATGCCAATAAAAAAGATATTTTGAGATTTAAAAAGATGAATATTTTTATTTACCTTGTATATTATTATATTATTTTGATTAAATAGAGTTAAAATTGTTTTTATGGTGGTATTTAAAAAATTCGATTAATGGCTTTTGAATGTAAGTAATTAATTACATTCTTAATTACATACATATCAATAATAATAATACCCAGTATTGTAATAGAAAATGGATTAAAGAACAATCTGTTTCAAGATATATTTCATAAATTGTCATTTATGTTAATTATAAGCTTAGGTATATAATTTTGTGTAGATTTAAGAAAACAAAATGGTATTAAAACAAAATTGATTGAAATCTTAATGACCTTAATGTTTTAATCAAGTTAAATACCTGTCAAAACAATGTAATATAACAATTATTTTCAGTGAATAAATGTAGTCAGAATGTCAAGACTGAAATGCGTTGCAAATGAAAAATTATAAAAAAAAATAGGTATTACACCAAAGCATGTTGAATCTTAGATTTTCGTCTATATTTATTGTAACATCGCATTACGATGTTATTGTTTATTAATTTTTTTGTGTTTCTGTCATCATGTTGCAGAGCAACCTAAATCTTCAAGGGTTGGATTTTAGTAAAATTGAACATTGTACCATTAGTTAAAAAGTGGAAAATTTCCAGTACATTCCAAAATAGGTAAAATATGTTAATTAGCTTAAGGTTATTAATAGACATTTAACATTATTAAATATTTTTCCCAATAGATGTCGATAAAAATGTTTTTAAAAAGGTTGAAAATGTGGCATGAAATTCCTCAAAATTCGATTTTAAAGCAATTAAAAAAAAGGAGGAAGAGTAGATGATAACCGCTATCTGCTGTACAGTATAGGTATCGAGTACATCAGCATTGATTAAGTCGCTGCGATATATGTGTGAAGTTTGAATTCAATGATAAATTGATAAATCGTTGCATACAAAAAAATGTTTCTGACTGGAGACATTGCTTTCATACATTTCTATTAATTATTCTAGTAATTTATTTTTCTATTTATAGTAGGTAGTAGGTACCTTAATACAGAATAAACTATAAATAAAACAATTGTGTAGAATTCACCTCAATGTTTTCAAAATTAGATTGTGTATAGGCATATAAAATATAACAATAATAAAATATACATAAATAATTAGGACATTGGCAAAAATTTTAGAGAGTATCGAATAGTAGAAAATAATATACGTAATGTACCAGAAAGTGAAATTGATTTTTATGAGCGTTTGACGATATTGGAAATTCAAACATAAATAAAGCAAAGTCTTATAAAACGATTTTCTTATTTTGTTGTTTTTCAAAAAATAATAATCGTAGGTACTTCGAATTTTTATCAAATGTATTTTTCATAATTTTCTTTACATGATAAAATTAAAAAAATATTTTGACTCATTTTGAGTTATTTATGGATATTTCAAATTTTAAATTCTGAGTTGATTGATGAATGTGTTGGTTTTACAATGATGTGTGTTTTTATATTTAACATTTTTTTTTTTTTGTGTCAGACATCACGATTTCTTCCAGTAAAAGTACTTCGATTTTCTTCAACAGCAACTTGCTTAGTAGAAAAGTGAATCTAGTTGGTGCATTTGGGTGGTTAAAATTTAAAATTCCCAATAGTTTTCAAAAGAAACAGAAAAAACTATCAAAAAATTAAGGAAAAACGGAATTTTTTAAGCATAACCATTTTTTGAAATAATCGATTTTGGTTTTTATTATTTAGTGTAACTCCATCAAAAATGACCGTATGGTCTATATACCATAACATTTTCAAAATATTTTGATTTGTGTTGAATTATTTATAGGCAAATGAAATGTTCGATGATAATTTGTTTTTTTAAACCCAAGTCTATAAAAAAATGTTTACTCGGTCAAAAACTTGAAAATGTAATACAAGGTTCCTCTTAAGTTGATGTTAATGGAAATTATAAAAAAAAGTTGAGTGTAAATCCACTTAGTTATAAGTCCATTTAGTTATAATTCAAAAACAAATAACTGTAGATACTTGAAACGTGCAGTCTATGTTTATTTTATCATTTTCTGTATTTGATAACATTTTAAAAATACTTTGACTTGTTTTGAGCTGTTTACGGACGTTTTCAATTTTCAATTTATTTTATTTTAGTGTCAAAAAATTTTATACATTCTGTGCAAAAGCTTGAAAAATAAATTAAAAAATAGGATCTTCACGCATTGCTAAAATGTTAATTTAAAAATATTAAACAAACATATGCAAGATTTTTCGATAAGTGTTTATAGTTCAAATTTTATAATTTTGACAAAATGTCCCAAATTGAAAATCTACTAATTATTTTGTAGGTACAAGTTTATAAAATGTTCAATATCCTTAGCTTAAGATTGAAAATTAAAAACAAGGTCCCAAACGAGTAGTATATCTTGTAACCAAAACTTTTTCTCCGACCCTTAGGAACCTACTGCTATCGCCGTAGCCCTAACACAAAAAACAACGCAAGTGTGTTCATTGCGATTCTAAGGCCATTTTCCAAAGTCTCTGTCATCGTTCCCGAGCAACCATGTTGTCTAGATAATATTCATCTTGTACATATATCTACATACATACCAAGTGTTACACAATTATAAGTTCTAGCAGTAAACACGCATGAGCTTATTGAAAAGTATTTCAATAATAATTTACGTTAAATTTACCTACGTTAGAATTTAGTTTTAATGTATTTCTTTTTTTTTTTTAAAGATAAAATACATTTTTGGTTTCATATTCCTATAATATGGCTAGTGGTTTATTTCAAAAAGTAAAACAATAAAACGCAGAAATAGTCATAGATTTTAATTTATTCAAATATGTTCATTAGGAAGAAATTAGTATATTTCAATATAATGAATGTCGGAAAAATCATACTGTGAATTACATTATATTTATTATTATATAACTCGAATATACGTAGGTAATAGTTACGTATTCGCATGGTGGCTATATTTATGTAGTAATGGTTTTTATATTTTATTTTAATGCTACCTCCAAAACCAGTTCACCGTATCATACTTTTAATATGTTACTTATCATCACGTCATCGTTCCAGTCGTAATCCTCTTCATCCCTTCTATATGAGTTCTTGGCTTACGACGATTCGTGCATCGAATCACCGACACTCGGCTTTCATTCTTAGGCTTACATTTTCTATAATATACAACTGCTGTGCGCAGCGACGTTATAATGGCTAACAGCGACAGTATTTTCGTCGAAATTCCACTTCACAGAGCTGGAAAGATTTTAATTTCACACCACTAAATTTTAATAATATATGCGACAGTCGACATTGTACACGTGGAATCTCGAAAGATACTATTGCCAATAACGAACGTAGAACGAAGACGAGATACCAACGAGGGAGAATGGAACTTGAGAGTAGGATGAGAGAAGGAGAGAGAGTATGAGAGAGAGTGAAGGTGGAAAAATGAGAGAGACAGACGCCGAGAGACCACATTATGTGGTATGTCTCTGTGTGGAAAACCGGTCGGTGTACAGCAAACATTTTATAATTCTCAGTATTCCGTAAAAAAAACGTTTTTCTGTAGTAAACTGAAGTGCAAACTTTTGTACATTTCACAAGATCCCTAACACACAACAAATAATAACATGTTGGGATCAATAAAGTGTAATAATAAACAATGTACGTTATATTAAAACTTTAATGGTACAAAAATAAATCAGTAAAGGATAATATATTGACGAATATTTATAAAGTAATGAATATTTATAGGTACATATTATGTTGTTGAATCCATTTGAGGTACAAAAGTATAACAAGGGTAACGGAAAAAAAACATAATATTTCGGTTTTCTTCCTCAAAATATACAATTAAAAATAAGGAAAAGTAATTTACAAATCGAGTATTAAATCTAAATCATAAAATTAAAAAAGTTTGTACCACTCTACTATACAGCAGAAGTACAGCTTATTGGGTATTGGGTCACCGTATAGGTGTGTTAAATTTGACTTCAATGATATCATATCATTATGTGCGGAAAAGGTTTCTGCGTGAAGACTCTGTTAACGAAAAATGATTTTTGATTAAATTTCAACTCTAGTTATATACGGTTATTCGTTTCTTAAGTTACTACAAAAAACAAAATCAATTTGAACGACACAACTTTAAATCATTAACAAGCGACTTTATGAACATAAAATATAAACATGGATGTTGGATAATATACATTCAAGGTTGTAAACATTTTGAAATTAAATGCTTATAAAAATATCATGTAACTTAATATTGGACGCTGGTTTCGTAACTCAATGTTCTGAACATTATTTTCGTAAGATCTTATTTATTGTTGAGCAATCGCATAGATTTTATCGCGGGCCTGGCGCAGTGACTGAAAAAAAAAAAAAAAAAATGTTCGTAACGAAAAAGCGTGGCCGTAAGCTATTATCAGTATTATTATCTGTGGTCGTCGGCTATTGTTTGTAGATACATTTTGTAGGTAACAGGTAAGGCCGGGGCTATACACGTCGTATTCCGCCACGTTTCAAAAGCTGCGGAAAACGCGTTGCGGATTACTCGGCATTCGAAACGTGGCGGAACAAATGAGTGTACCTTAATATACCATGTACGGTGTTTATCTGCCATTATCAACAAGAGACACTCATGTCGTCATTTTCTTTTCACTCAAAAAGTGTAACTCGAATTAATATCATACAAAAATTGTTGGTTTTAATTACACGATACATAGATCCAAAATTGTTGTGCGATTGCGGCTTTGACTCCTGCAACTCCTCCTGGCTTTTTTTTTATATACTTTTTACCGCCACAATATCGCCATATTTGTTTTTATTTTTATTGTAAAACATTTATATATATTGCAGTCAATTATCCGGATTTTTTACCTCACTATCACGTACATTGTACGTACTGTAATTGTCGAGTTATAAAAGTGTATACTGATGAGACTCTCTAATAAAAATATAAATATAATGTGACATTCTGGTAAATTGTTATTTTTTGCTAAAAGTAGAAAAACTATGAAGAATTTTGAATTAGTTTTTTAAATCTTAAATAGAAAAAGAAAATTTTTATGAATTTTTAACTCAAAATGATTTGAAAATTAATAGTATTTTGACCTGACCTCGCATACAGATACTCGCAAAAATTATTATTGATCTAAGCTCAACTTTTTTTAAAAATTATACTAATAACAATTTCACAGGGACCTTGTATTGAATTTTCAATTTTTTTTTTGACCTAGCAAACAATTATTTATCGACAGTAATTGAAAAACTAAAAAATATCGAATATTTCTCTGTTTTTATTTATTATTTTTTTAGTTCATATTTTAAAGTGTAAGTAAATTGAAAAAATTGCATTTTTTATAGCTAGTTGATAATAGAGGAGTAAAATGACGAAAAGGCGAGTTACAGGTGCTCAGAAAAATAAATATTAAACCAGAACATAACGATACATCTAAAGGGAGACCGAACAAAAGGAGAAAAGGGGTATATAAATCCAAAATACATACGGTTGAAAATATGCGTAAGAGGGCCATATTGTGAGATAAACGAGTGCATAAGGGAACACGATGAATACTTTGAGGGACGAAAACTCCCTATAGATTTACAAAGCCATAATTTCAATGTAGTGAATATTTGATTAAATATATTTTTTCTCGCTTTTTACATCATGGCACCACATATTTTATTCCCATCCTTTTTTTTACGTTTTCTTCCCGAATAAACTGATTTAAATCAGTATAAAAGAAATGATACAATCTCCCTTTATCCATTTCTTAATATATACTGCGCACACGCACTCACTTGTATTTGCAATATTTACATGTGCTTGTATTGAATATTATATACGTGCATAAACACTCACAAATACAAATATAAAAGCAATTCTTACAATTTTCCGATAAAGTTGATTTTTTTGTTTTGAGTTTTAACGTTAGTCTAATTATTTAGTTGTGTGTCGTGAAGTTTTTGAGCAAAGATTTCTATTTTAGATTCTGAGCAAAGCGATGAAAGTATTGATTTTACAATGATGTGTGTTTTTATATTTAACTATTTATTTATTTTTTTGTGTCTGCAGACATAACGGTTATTTTGGGCAGTAAAGTGCTCCGATTTTCTTAAATAGCAGCTTTCCTGATAGGAAAGTGAATCTAGTTGATGCATTCGAGAAGTAAAAATTTAGAATTCTCAATAGTTTTCAAAAGCTACAGGAAAAACAAACAAAAAATTAAATAAAAACGGACATTTTTACTCAAAACCATTTTTCGAAAAAATCGATTTTGGTTTTTAGCGTAACTCTATCAAAAATTTTAACATTTTCTATACACCGTAATATTTAAAAATATTTTGATTTATGTTGAGCTATTTATAGACAAATGAAATTTTCGATTATTATTTGTTTTTTTTAAGCCCGAATCAATAAAAAAATGTTTGCTCGGTCAAAAACTTGAAAATGTAATACAAAGTTGGTCGTAAGTTGTTGTTAATGGAAATTATAAAAAAAGTTGAGCGTAAGTCCACAATAATTTTTTATGAGCGTTTAAACTTAGCATAAAAACCACAAAAAATTAGCACATTACATTTAGTTAGAAATTCATAAAAAAATTTCTTTTTATATCTAAGATTTAAAAATGTACCTAATACAAGTTTCCTTACAAGTTTCATCAGAAAAATCAATCTTTATCAAGTTGAAAATTGAAAACGATTTTGTATTTAAAAATGGTTAAAATGTTCACATTTTTTAACTAGGGATTGACAAATTAAAACAAGGTTCCACTTTAAAAGTTTTTTCTATAACTAAGAAAACTAAAAAATATATGGATACAGTTCTTTTTTACAGACATTTTATTTCAAATTTGGAAAAATTTGCATATCAACACAAAGAATAACGTTTATAATTTTGTTGTAATTCGGTACCAAAACAGCCCAATTTTACATAGTTATATTTAATATTTTTCCAGCGTCGCTGATAATTTAAGGATAATATTAATTAAGCTTATCGGCTACCATATTAATAATAAGTAATAACAATATAAAATATCATAAACTGACATACCTTCTCCGCTCAGAATCGTTTTTCATGTCCAATGATTTGATATCATTGAATTAAAATGTAATACCATCCATTTCAGCGACCTCTTAGACACCTAATGTACAGCAGAGTGACATCCTCTTACCCGCTTTTTTTTTAAACTTAAGAATTCGTTACGGGTATGATTGATAAGTTTTGAAATTTGGTACCTCGTTGTTGAATAATCAAATAGGTCACTATAGTATTTATATTACAAAGAAAGTACTTATAAAAATTCAATAATCAATTGTTGATTATGAAAACGATACTAAGCAAGGTGGATGTAAGGATCATCATATATTTCTAAGGCTTAAAAAGGACAGATTTCATTTTTTGGATAATATTTGGTTGTTGGGAATTATATTGTTGTTAGTTTTTTCTTTATTTAGTTCGTAGGTTGAACCAATTTATGCCCAATACATATAGATAAATTCAAGAGCTGACAAATTGGATATTCATTTATAAATTGTGCTTAAAATTTTGATTTGTCAATTTTGATATTAAAAAATATTATTTTCATAAAAATTATTTTTGTAAAGATATTAGTATTTATTGTTATTGGTAAATTATTTTTTAGTTCTGTAGCCTGCGGCTGTGTCTATTTTTTTATCTCCGTCAATTATGTACTTGAGTTTTATTTATAATTGATTCATTATTTTTGACATTGGTCTAAATGTTTCTTATTATATTTTATTGTTAACTACTGAAAAATCATTACTTTATATTTTAAGCTTTTTGACTTAGAAATAAAAATGTAATCAATATAAATCGAAAAAAGTTGAAAATATAATACAAATATCTCATGTGCTAAAATAAAATATAACACAATTATAATAGAATAATGTTATAGCTTTATTTACTATAAAGATTTGGTTAAAATTTGAAGTCTTTAAGATCATTTATTTCTAAATAATTACAACAAAAATAAAATCGATTTTGTTAAACTCTCATCTGCAGGTGTTGGGTAAGTATTTATGTGTTTGTTCGTTTTTCCAATTTATTATTGACAAATGTACTGGGATTTTTCTTTTTTTGAGAACAATCTCTTTCTTCGCTAAACTTGCAGCTCGTGGAAAGTAGACAACGTAGGCATGTAATTATCTACTATCTAAAAATTAATTAATGAAACAAAGTATGATCAATAACTTTTGTGCTATTTCAAACCAATCAAAAATGTAATCATGTATACTATTTTTAAACTATTAATTTATTTTAATATTTGGTAACATTTTTTATTGATCGATCCACTGGTATTCAAAACATAACTTGTTTAACAATCTTTACTTTAACATCTAATGTTCACCTATGTATTATACACAATAACAGTATACCTGATAAATAGTGTAGTTTTGAGTGAAAAAACCTTTACGCTTGTTACGTAACGATTTATTTGTAGACTTTTAGCTTTTGAACCTATAGAATACACATCATGTGCTACAAATGTATATCAACTTTTTAAGACTAGTCAACACTATCGAAACATAATCCACGCACATGGTGAAAGTTATATTACAATAAAAGTTATCTTATTAATGAGGATAGAGAAATGAACGTTCAACTTTACAGTAGTCACATCATCTTTGGGATATTCCTATACCGGCTTAGTTATTGAACTAAAAATCTGGGGAAGCTTGACATACGTTTGTTTAAATTAATAATACAATCAAACAAATAATTATTCAACGTTATTCAAATAAGCATATCGTTTAGTAAAATATATTCTACATCGAACGACTTGAATCGAAGGAATTAAAAAAAATTTGGACAGTCTATTTAATACAATAAATATTATGATATTATGCAAACTAAAAATTCTTTCAAATATTAAACGGATTTAAACTTATGTTACCTATTATATATTAACTTAGCTATTATTTAAAATTTGCAACACAAGATGCTATTATATTTTAAACATAGTTTATGCGAATATAAAATTCAATGCATGTCCCAATTATTTGATAAATGTTATTATATTTTAATGAAATGTTGGGAGTCCGAAGAAAAATTGGAGTATTACAATTATTTATTGAGAATAATTAGAAAGGGGGTTGACAGGGGTAATATTATATATATGAGAATTTTGGCACATTTGTTTAGATGTAATTGTGAAATCGCGTTATTATACGTGTTTAGAAAACTCACTGATGGATGCAAGCTCATTAGGATGTTACAACCAATTTTATTGTTTAACCACAAACTATCCCACCTAAATTTGAACTATTTTGGACAAATCTCTTAACCACTCTATATTTATTTTAGATCAGTATATTTATATTTTACTCTAATTTAGTCATGTTCTTTTGCTCAAAGAATGTTTAAATATAACACTGTATTCATTTATCAAATATTGAAAGTACAAATAAAATAAGTGTGCATTTTGTTTTATTTAAAAATCAAAAACTACCTATGTCTCATATGTTATAATATAAATTAATGTTTTAAAGTAGCAATGTGTTCTTATGTATTTATAATTAATTATACACACGATCATAATATTATATGCGTACTCCCTGTTCAAAAAAGTATCCGCACTTGCATTATTCGTAAGGGAATTCATTGTTTGATTATTACTTCTTAGTAGACAAAATTGAATTTGAGTGAAAACACAGTGATACCATTTTCTCCTTGGCAGTTAAAATATTATAATCTTAAAGAAATTATATTATTATTAATAATTGTAATTATAGTCTACTATCTTTAAGAAATAAAATAAAATTTAAATTGTTTGTAAAAAAGTTATTGATACAATTAACGTGCATAAATCAACGAAACATATCAGAAATTCTTTTAAACTAAATTATGTATTTAATATTTAATATAGCAAATTATCAGAATAAAGGGACAAGTAGAATAAATGCAGTTCTGTGACATAACGAATTCACGAACGACCGAACGTGTCGCACGTAAACGCCATCTCCGATAGACAGACATTTGCACCCGGAGTTGGGGTTCATCGTTGGGTCTGAAAATTAGAGATAAAATGTGACGAAAAGTGACTATATTAATGGTAGCAAAAGAAACATAGTTATATATTTTAATAATTTAATAGTCTGGAAGCCATTTGTCCATTTGTTAACCGTTGTACCTATACATGTGTCAAAATTCGAATTTAAAGTAGTAGATATCTACCTACTACATATTATTATACATGCTGGCACATGTTGCAGCGTGTTTGTTTGTATTTATCAGTGAATACATGTTATTACTCAGCTTTAAATGTAAACAATGCACTTATATTTGGGATTTCCATTCGATTTAGATAGTCAAAGCGTATATTCCTAAGTCTAATACAATAGAGAAGTATTCAGTTAGTCAAACATATATGCGAAGCTATGGGTTTCATCAGTTTTGACGAAAGTTATTTGTAGGTAATGAAGAAGAAACCTATGCTAATAAATGATATTTATTATTAAACTGTTTACAAACAGCAAACACAAGTCACTAAACTTTTGAGTATTTATCGATACGGCAAACAAGATCTAACAGAAATTGTTTTTGAGTCCATCTGTTATAAATGTACGGATCAATTTTAAATATGTAATTACTTACTGTAACATAAAATCTATACAAATATGTTATGGTGTACCTATATTATTTAATAATTGTTTATTATGTGTCACTGAAATTCTTATACTTCAATGTTTTCATTTGTTACACTGATTTACATGTATAACTATAGTAGGACCGAACAACTCTAACAACTATAAAACAATTCATTAGATATATTTTGAAATATAACTAAATCAAGTTCTGCACAAAATATTTATAAATAAATAAACTAAACTATTAGGTTAAATAATTGTTTTTGGTCCGTTTGATGAAAAACGACATACTGAAGAATTAAAATACTGTTTATTATGACACACATTTTTTAAAACTAAAACGTTCTTTTGATTTCATTAAAAGCCTCAAGATGTAAAACTGAAAACTCATTTAATTAAAATTTTATAAAATTTGCATACAAATGTAACCATTTATCAAAGCCAATATGAAACTTTAGTTTAAACAATTTCAAAACTGAAATAAAAATATATTTCGGTCAAATTTTAGCATTGATATAGATAATGTTGTGTGGAAAAATTAAATAGCATCATATATATAATTGTACAGCCTGCATCATAGTATATAAATATATAATAATAGCAATAAAATTAATAAATATCAACTTCAATAAAGTGCTGATGTAAATTTATTCGCGCTATAGTTCAAAGAATGCTTAATTTAATAGGGATAAAATAATATTCGTCTAATATGACTAAAAAATATGCAATATAAAGGGTTAGGTAACTAATATAACTTATAAGTTATACAAAACGACAAGATTGAAAATGAAAATTAATTTTCCTTGATAAATGAAAAAACGCTTCGGCGTACCTACGCAAAGTATAGTATGCGTAATTTAAATATTAAAAAAAAAACCATTAAATAACAACACAGAGAAGCAAATTAAAATTAAATAATAATCAACAAATTAGCATTATATAAAATGTGTTTAAAAAATGTATAAAATATGTATAAAAATTATATTCTAATTGAATATTTATTTTGCCATAAGATTCAAAGTTTTTAAATCGTTTATTTTACAATTTCCCTTTTAATAATATTTTTATATTTTTGAATAAATATTTTCACTGAGTATGGATTATGTTAAATCACTCGCATTTTAGTATTATTATTATGAATAGATATTAGTACAGTAAAATTGTATTCATCTGAGATAAAATAAACCTGATTAGTATTAATTAATTTTGGAAAGTATATATCATTTAAAACAATATTTTTTTGATTGAAACCTATTCTATTTTAAAGTGAAGAATAAACTGTTCAACCAAAAAAGGAGGATTAAAATAATAAGTTATTGTTTTATCTTGTTGTCAACTGATTTCGCTATTGAGCTTAAAATCAAAGCAATGAAAAACAAAAGATAATTTACTTTGTTTCTGAATTAAGTTAATAATATAAATACATGTTACAGATTTAATACAACACATCAGCCAAATTAATATTTATCCCACTGTATCGTGTCGTGAATTTTTTTCGAAACAATTGAAAAATGCAAAACGACATAATTTTTTTTTAAGAAATAAAGAAATATTTTTGATGCTTAAGTAGGTATACGATTAGTTCACGGTATGGATGCTTCCACCTTTACCTGTGGAAGAGGAGGAGGGCAGCTGATCCCCGCTGCAATCACTTCGGGGAGCCGGAGGACTAAGTGGAACATACGCTGTTCCTTGGTCCGTACTGGGCGGACGGTAGGTATGAGACGGAGCAGTGCATCGGTCGGCGAATACGGCCTGAGGATTTACCTAATATCATTCTGGGGCCGGAGCAGGAGCTCCTCCCAGATGATGTGTTGAGGAGACGGCGGATTGAGGCGTCAGAGGATAAGCAGAGGATAACGTTTGGCAAGATGGTGGAGACGTCACTCCGGCAAGAGGAGGCAACAGAGCGCAACAGGCAGACAAGAGGTGGACGGGTAGGGTAAATGTGCTTTTTTTTGTGAGCTGAAGGCTAGCTTTTTCAGGATGGTTAGAGGCCCCCTCATATGTATAATTAATTATCTTGTAAGTGCATTTGGCGAATAAACAATACGGAACCGGGTTGCAGTATTGTGCTAAACAGTTGCCACCCGTTTCCGGTTTTCTGAACGGAAAAAAAAAACAAACAAAAAAAAAGGTAGTTAGTTGCTTTAAGTAAATCGAAGTTTTTTGAGCTTAACTTATAATAAATATAATTTTAATTTAATAATGGACCTTAGTAAAGTTGTTAAGTATAATGAGCGTGGGTATTGTCATAATTGTAATGTTTTTTTTTTCATTTTGTTATTTAGTTTTTATTGATTAAGATTTAAAAGTTCAAACACAACCTTCAAATTGGTTTTTACAATAAACATCTATTTATATTTGAGAAGTTGTTTAGTATTGTATAATATTGTAGAACAAAATGATGAATAGAGAAATCATCTATTGATGGCAGTGTGGTAGGTACTCTGTGGTTTGAAATTAGTTTCATGAGTGAATTTCTGATATTTAAGAGTCAAGCATGAAATATGTTACAGTTAATGTTTGAATATATTTGAATTTGGTATCTGTTTTTTTGTTGCTTAATATAGTACATACGAAGACTGTATTGAAATGAGAAATAATTAGTGGCGTTCTAATAGATGTAAATTTTACAGCAAATTTAATTTAAGTGTCCAATAGTAGTAATTTTACAATTTTAACAAAGCCAAACATTGTGTTTATTATTATTTACGAATTTACGATTTTCAAATCTATAGGTATATTATTCTATAGGCATTTATATTAGTACATTTTAATATAACTGTTCAATTTTAAACCATAAATACTGATACCATTCACAATATAAAGAACATTATATGATAATAAAACTATTATTATTTCATATTTGTATCCATATTATTGCTCATTAACATTCAGTTTCACATTTAATCATACTTACAGAAATTATATACAACTCAAATCGAAAATTAAAACTGGGAAATCAGGTTAGTAAGTTACACTGTGGGTTACATTAGGTGTCTTGAAATTAATGGATGTGGTACATTTGAATTTAATAATCATTGTATACGAAAGACGATTTTTGACGAAGACAAAAAGGTCTGTCTCTGTTTAATAATACTAAGTAAATATTATACGATATTATTTTGATTAAAGTCATTTGTTTTACTTTTAGTCATTAGTATTGCAGTAGATTAAATGAATATTTTTATCTAAAAAAGTGCATTTGGAAATGTCGTTGTGTGTACATTATATTGTACGCAATATAGTAGTTTTCTCTGAAATACTAAAAAACCACGAATAATATTTTTAAATTACATCAAAGTAACTAAATTTATTATTATTGGTTTTAATATTATGTAATTTTGTAAAAAAATTGAGCTTAGAGTGTCTGCAAAAAAAATAACTGTGTTTATTTACTAGATTTATTGGGTACAAAATGAATTATTTCTGAGAATCTTTGTTTGAAATTCTCAATTCTTAACATAGCTTAAAAGGAGTCAAAATATTTTGAAAATTTTATCAAGTATATATGAATTGATGAAATAAACATATGGTGTAAATTTCAAGTGTCTACAGTAATTCGTTTTTGAATTACAAAAAAATAAAAAAATCGGTACAAAAGAAATCGAGTAAATATCCAATGTTGTAAAAATTTCTACTTCAAACTACCATAAAAATGTAATTTGACTTACTTGTAGAGAGTAATAAATAACCTATAAGAAATCTTGTTTTAAATTTTGAAATGTAAAAGAAAATTTAAACTAAATATAATTTGTTAATTTTCGAGATTTTACGAATTTTATCAAAATTCTAAGTTTGAACTCTCGTAAAAAATTTGCCCTCAATTTTTTTGGAAATTAACATTAAAAACAACTTACGAAGAACCTTGTATAACTTTTACAAGTTTTTTACAAGTTTTCAAAAATTTTTTATTGACTTGGGTTTAATAAAAACAAAATATAATGATCGAAAATGTCATATGTTTTTAAAAGTTTAACACAAGTCAAAATGTTTTAATGTTTTGAAAATTGTATGGTGTATAGAAAATGATAACACAAATATTTGATGAAAATGTCATGTATTTACGGTCATTTTAGTTGCACTAAAACCCAAACCGATTTTTTCGAATACTGGTTTTGCTTAAAAGTTCCCGTTTTTCCTCAATTGTTCGTTTGTTTTACCTGTGGCTTTTGAAAACTATTGGGCATTCTGAATTTTTACTTCCCGAATGCATCAACTAGATTCTCTTTCCTACCAGAAAAGCTGCTGTTTAAGGTTTTAACACTTTTACTGCCCAAAACCGTTATGTCAGACACAAAAAATATAAATATATATAAAAACAAACATCATTGTAAAATTTGTATAATCATACATTTATTGCTCCGCTCAGAATATTTAAAATACATATACATAATATCACTTATCAATTATCATTCATCCTGATTGTACTCATTAAAGTTACATGATTGTGTATCGTATTAATAAGAAAGACCGTTTATGATGTACTTTTAAATGCCTAGTATTAGAAATTGTATGTAGAAAATAGAGGATAACTAGTAGAAAAAAATAGAATATGAGTAGACACCTACATATATATGAGAGAGTTATTAATTTTCGGGTAATTTATATAACTCAGTATGGTATATCTATTATGACAATAATATTATATATCAAATCATTAAATTATCTTATTTCTCAAATTGTATATAAAACATTTTTTTGAATTATTAATATTGTTATATTAGGTAATACAATTCGCAATGATTCAATAACCATACAAATATTACACATCACATATGTTTTTACTATTTTTCGAATATATGACCACACATTTAGATAATATATTCTAATGATAAGGATAACCGCTCTAAATTATAATATTAATTCAAAGAATATAATATTATTCAAATTATGAAAACAAATTAAGACAAATAATGAACGGAAAAATTCAAGTGTAACAATTTGTATTTATTTTACCCTTATTTAGGAATATATGAAATGGTAAGCTAAAGTTAACGTTATAATAAAGAGATTCTAAAAAAACTCGGGTTTTTTGATCCTTGAAAACAGGTGAAACCCTTTTGCGAAAACCTCTCCCTATCTATCATTCCTTCTTTTGCATAGTGTGTAGTATCCAGAGTATCCTTAAGGCTATATAGTGCCTATCTGTGTTATACTGCCATATGAGATAAAATACCTTTAGCTGAATTCCGCGTTTTTTTTTTACCATAAACAAAGTATAATGAACATTTTGTTCGTTTGTGCCTTGATTATATTTTATCGTCAAACAACCGGGGAAAAAACTACAAAACTATTATAGCAAAAATATTATCGTAACTACTATTTATTTTAAACAGTAAATCAAAATTCGTTGATTACGAAAATGTAAAATGCTATACAATTCAAATTGAATGTTATTTTGAACGGTTATGTTTTATTAAAGATATATATTCTTACACTTTTATTTTAAAATATAACATATTATGATATATCTCATTAATACTTCAGTTTCTCGTAGGTTTACTTAATTTTAAATTAAAGTATTCTAAGTTGTATTATGTTTATAATAATTCAATAATTGTATGATATTCATTTTATTTTGTAGACACAATCGATAGATATAATATACAGGATGAGATTTTAAGCATGGTCACTCCCATTTTTCACTTTAATAGTACATTTATTCAAATTCTAATTTTTAGAATTTTTAAGATTATCCAAAGAAGAAAAGATAATGAAATGCAAAAATTTGTATACGTAATATTAGATGTTATTTATCACACTTGGGCGTTGGTCCATTTTTACAAATTATTTATATTGATGGATCAAAAGCAATTACTAGAGCAAGGACTTTTAGGTACTAAACAATCATCAAAATATATGCATTTAAAAATATGGACTTAAGCGCCAAACAATTAAAAATTCGCACTTAAACTTGCCCTGAAAAAAATTACTCACTCATATAGTACTACGAAATAAAATTTCACATGAAATATTTTATAAATATAATTGTTTCATGGAAAATATACATTGAAGTGCTTGATTTTCGATAAGCTATCAAAATATGCTCTTATTATCAAAAAAATGTTATTGTTATTATTAGACATTTTAATTTAAAATTTGGAAAAAATTGCATATGAACACAAGGAATAACGTTTATAATTTTGTTGTAATTCGGTTCCAAAAGAGCCCAATTTTTACATAGTTATATTTAATATTTTTCCAGCATCGCTGTTAATTTAAGAATAATATTAATTCAACTTACCGGCTACCATATTAATAATAAGTGATAACAATATAAAATATCCTAAACTGACATACCGTCTCCGTTCAGAATCGTTTTTCGTATACAATGATTTGATATCATTGAATTCTAATTTAATACCATATACATTACGGCGACCTCTATAAGACACCTAATGTACAGCAGAGCGACATCCACTTACCTACCGGCTTTTTTTTGTTTTTGTTTCTAGAAAATAAATAATTATGATATTATCTGTATAATGTAGTTTTTTTTTTTTTTTTTATCAACACGGGAGTGCTGTAGGTCTTATGAAATAAATAAATATTATTTTATTGGATCAAGTCGAAGAGAAACGAACTAAAAAAAAATCACACTTACCGCACGGAATCCGAATTATCGTGTCGATATAAAAAGCAGCTATTGTCGTTTCCTTTGTTCGAAATTGTCGAACCGTAATTTATTGAGATTGTATACCTACTGAGCGGAAGACAAGGCACACTGTTTTGTAAATCGCAGTCTTACAACACAATGTTGCGTTAGTTATTGTATTTATATACAATGATCGCGTACATGACAGTATTTTATTCTCGTCGTGTGCAGTGCTCTATTGGGTTTGGGCATATAATAATATAACATAATGCATTACAGTACATTATATGGGGTAGGTACTTATTGCGCGCGGCGGTTTTCCCGTCGCCATGAAAAATACGACACGACCGTAAAGTTTTTCTCTTGCTCGTCGTGAACGTCTCCTGCGCCGGGCACCGTAGAATCTCAGATAAAATATCTATGCACTCGTGTATGTGTGTATGAGGGGAGGGGTGAATGTACCTTTGTACATCGAGGCGAGGGATAGAACCAGAAAACCAGACACCCGAGAGGGTGCCCATAGATCGGGGGTGGCCAAACTGCGGTGGCTCGCCACCCGCACGCCGCTCTTGCCGTGGACTTCTGAGGCTCGCATCATTTTTTAACATGAATTTATGTATTCGAAAAAGTATACAATTATTTTATTAAATTACAATGTGTGTAGAAAAAAATATAGTGTTCTCGGCATAATTCGTAATCATTAATTATTTTCTTATTTGTTGCGTGTTTATTTTGTTTGTACATTTTATTGAATTCGATGCGCCTTATCGCATTCACAATAACCACACATATTGTATATACGAACACATAAATATATATTACACAATAATTATGTATATATAATATATATATTATATGACCTTTTCACCGTAATATGGTTCTTCCGCATTTATTAATACATCGGGTGGCTCGCGAGTCTCTTCTCGCTGGCCGCCCTTGCTGTAGTCTGTCAATATGCGACCCAACCGTTCGCAAACGCTCACCACTGCGTATATTGAGTAAATCACAGTGACCTGTTACAGTGATTTTCTTTTCGAAAAATATCGAACGAGTTGATCACATTCGACAATGTCGTCGCGTTATTATCGTACGGTCGCTTTTACCCTTTTCTCGGTGGCGTTATATTATCATGATCGTTGCCCGCGAGAGTACAACAACAACAACAACAACAACAACAACAACAACGACCGCCACCGACGTCTCGGCATTTAAACTTTTAATAAGACGCGCCCGCCGTGGCCGCGTTTATTTTTATTTATTGCCGGGCATTATTATGCTCGAACAAAAGCCGTCGTCTTCCGTTCTTTAATAATTGTTTCAGCCGTTTAGCGCTGTGCTGCTGCTGTATTGTCATCATTTATGTATACGTCGGGAAAACGGGCGGGGACCCGTGCGATTTTTCAAACCCCCCGCCGTCGCCACTACCAGCGTCGCCCAAACGCGCCTAACAGGTATAAATTATTATATACGTATATTCCAGCTGTATATATCTACAACGGCCACGTGCCACCGCCGTCGTATAGTAAAAGGTATATAATATAATATATAGCTTGCATTTGCTGCCGGAGAGAGATAATTCTGCGACGGTATCCCTGGACAAATAGGCCACCTCGACTGTATTTTAAAAACAGCCCGACGAATCGGTTAATGGCTACATCAGACAACGCGATGACAGCGGCTACGACGTGGACAGACAGAGACGGATTTGTATTTGAAATCATACGATTTGGTCACACGACTCTCTCGCGGTCGTCGACAACCACCCCGGATGACGATAATAGAGGAGGACCATCGCAATATTATTCAGTTTCATGATATTATTATATGACGATGGCAGTTGACGATCTATAAAACTAAGCTACCTACTTAAGCGCCGATTTATTTTATTTGCGCGTCTTTACCGCGATCGCGCGTCGTAGTTTATTATTATCAATGTTCCTAAATTGACGAAAAATTATCAAAATCGAAGCCACCTCGTCTGGAAAAATATTGTATTTTTTTAAAAGAGTATTCCCTTTTTTCCTCCGCGGTTAAATAATTATAACACTTATTTGTATACTACAATCTCTTGAAGTAGTTTCCCTACTTGCTTAATGTTTACCGTACTTGTGATTATAAATTCTACAGCACGTCACAGCGGTACCTTTTTACTTGTTTCCGTCGTATAAAATATTAAATTATTATTGTTTAATTAAGTTGCGAAAAGGTTGTGTTACCGCTTTCATTTTATAACAAAATAAATTGTCTGTATCTATTAACTGTACCTACCTGTGTGCGTAATCGAATATTCGAAGCACTTAACATCTTAAATTGATTATAAGCATTTTTCGAACTGAAATATTCAAGTGAATCTTAATACGATAATTTAAAAACAAATTTACCAAAGATATTAAAATATATTTTTCCGCATAAATGGTTGTTTTCATACAGACAATTTTAAAGTATTCTGTTATTTTTGTCGGTTGGATCGTATTTTATTACGTTGTAGTACATGGCTACTGCAATTTATATTGCACTTTTAATGCTTACAATGGAGTGTTAAAAAATAATATTTTCTCTTCTGGCGTTCAACGGTTTAAATAATGCATTCACATATGATCAGTATGATATTTATTTGCTTTAACTTAAAAACGATTAGGTACATGCAACAGACGAATAATGTATTTTTAACAATTAATAAACTATATATTATAATAAATATATTCATACATGCATTAAAATAGTTATACAAATTTACAAAGGGAAATCAATGTAAAACCAATGTGCAAGACCTATACCTTATTGGTACCTTTATAAAAAAACAAACAGTTCAGCAATTGCTAATATAAAGTAACTTATTTTGATTTCAATAATAATTAGTTAATATAATATTCGTGGCTTGGGTCCAATACTCCGATCTCACTTGTTGGATAAATTTAATTCTATTTTTGTTTTACATACAAGCGAAGAAAATCTGTGATTGGTTTTTAATATAAAAGTCTTAAAATCCTACTAAAATTTATCGAACCACAATAATAATTTTAAACTAATAATATTATACTCTATATATTATTATTATTATTATTATTAGCGATATCGTAGGGTTTCCTGTACTTCGTATCAAGTGACCACTTATAAGGCTTTCAAGTCGGCCGACCAATAGGTACTAAATAAATTATTTTCCGACGAACAAAGGATCCATTGTGCTCACAATACGCTCTTAAGTGATGGGAAATAAGTGCAGATAGATTTTACAGGGATACAGTGGTAGTGTCATCCATATGAACGGACAACAAAATAATTTCTGGACTGCCTGAGGGTAAATTATGCGGATCACGTGGCCCCATCTGGCGTGACAGCTTTTTCGACCATCCTTTAGCATGCTAAGTAATTGAAACATCGAACGCATCAGTATAATAGTCACGTTTTGCATTCAACAGAGCGTCCCCCCAACCACCGGGGGGTTAGGATTCAAAAATCACGGAAGACAACGAACGTTTAATCTGCAGTCTGAGTGTGGTCCGGTCGTAAATGACACTTGAGAGAGGCATAAAATGAGTTTAATAAATATATACATTCATTGTTCATAAATTAATATTATCTAGTGGCTATGACAATATTGTATTGTACCTACCTACCTACATATTACTACCTTATAACATGATAATATTATAACAGCATTTTATATATCACATATAAATCGTTTAATATTAATCATATCAGAGCCAAACGTACATCTATTTTCGAAGAATCAAAACATTTTAGTACCTATTGTAATTCTGAATTAAAATGGATCAAATTAAGAAATTATACTCATCGAATATTATACTAGGAACAATTATTTCTTATTATGAAAATTACAGAAACAAAAAATACAGAAAAATTGGCTACCCACCTTAACATTTTTAAAGATTTTGTAATTAATCTCAAATATTCACCACCATATAATTCAAGTTTCGATAAATTAGCTGAACATGTGAGAACACTTCTAAGTAAGGGTTTCAGAAATAAATAGATATATTAAGAATGTTAAAATAATAAATCCACTAAAAATAAAAAATAAAATTGACAATTTCCTATTTAGCAACAGAAATACACCTTAAACTTGTACACTGTTCACTTTAGCTCAAATAATATAGGTAAATAATATTGTCACAAATAAAATAAAACATTTTATGTAAAAAATGCAATAACACACTAAGATAATAAAATTAGGGCCTTGTATTATAAATACAATATTATATACATTCATAAATAACATATTAACAGAAGGGGAAAAGTATTTATATATGATTAAGCAGAAAAAAAACGGAGCAAGTAAACATATGTAAAAAAATTTAGTTGGATACTTTATTTAGTATTAGTAGAAAGGTAGATTAAGTATACTCATGTAAGCGATATTAAAAGATGTAATGTAAAAGAAGAAAAAGGAACTAAGGTTTGTTATGGATTATTTAAGGAAAACGAAACTGTAGACGACTATTATGATTGTTCCGAAGAAAATTTCCAAAATTATTTGACCAAGTGTAGTATGTATTAAGAACTTAAAAATAATGCGGTTATTCCTAGAGAGGTAAAACCGGTATGGCGGTATCCATTAGACCACATATAGTATGAAGATACAATAAAATGCCAATGATCTGCCTTTTCTATCGCCTGTAATATCTGTCCATAGATACATAATAAATGCTCTACAAAAGTTAAACTTGTAAACTGATTCATGTGCAATGTACATCCAATAATAATATGTACTTTATTTTTTAATTAGAAGTAAAAAACTTTAAATTTAATAAAGGGGATCTGATCCTTTACCACGACCATCTTACTATTTATTTTGGTGAGAGTAAGACATCTAATTGATAATAGGGTAATACGATTGTTGGTTAGCCGTAGATAGGAAATCTTTAGCCACGCTTGCGTTGCGCCATTTTTTTTAACGTTAAGCTGTTCTCTTTGACATAAGCTTTAAGTTAGGTACTATATTTGTATGTTGTTTCAATGAGTTTTAATTATAACGGATAAAGTTGTATGCTACATTCTTTATTTGGTGTTGTTTTATACTTGTTAAAAACTAAATAAGATGAAAGTATAATATTTTATGTAGGTATATATAAATACTTTAGAAATTTCAAGTATTGAACAAATAGTTTATTACAAATAATGATCGTATAATAAAGTTTGGATAAGAGCTCAAAAGTATTTTAGAATACCTACATTGAAAGTTTTTTGTACACTATTAATAATTGTGCTTGTCGAAACTTAAACTAAAATATTATAAATCAAAACCATATGACTAATATTAAGTATAAAATTATACTTAGCGTTAAAAATTTTAAAATCAATAAAGTTATTAATTATTAACTTAAAATTACAGGCTATAAATAGTAAAAAAAAAAATACATATACATCCTTACTTCACTTAAAATCTATAAGTTCAAATTTAATAAAATCTATGTGACAAAAAAAAAAAACAGAAACCGATGTAGTGTTAATATAGTACTTAAGATTAAATATATTAATTTGTTTGAAAAAACCGTAATTTCAATATTGTTCAATAACTGTATCTGCCCATAGTTCAGTATAGGTAAGTACTAACAAAATATATAAAACGTATAGCGTGGTGGCTGAACATTAAACACTAACAAATATGTATATACATGAAAATATTTTCATCCTCCATTCGTAATACATTTTAGTTGTTTATTAGATATTTAGAGTTTGTCCTGGATACATTTTAAAAAGGTCAAAGTCTGGTCGTCTTAATATCTGAATATATTTTCATAACAATTTAATAAACTTACAGATACCTACTTTCCTTTTTTTCAAAATATGAAGTATGAGGTTTGAATATACCTTAGTATTACTAAAAAATAATAATAATAATAACAGTGCACTTTAAAATCATAAAATATTAAAAGTTCATTAACATTTGTTAAAGTAAAAAAATATATTAAATAAAAAAACAAAATGTTTTTTGTAAAGAAAAACATATTTCTGAAATAGCGAACAAAAAAGTATTATTTGTACTATTTTAATAAAACATTAAAAATAAAATTTAATATAAATTAAATAAGAAAGTTTTAAGAGTTATTTAAATCTGCTTTTATAATAATTTTTCTTTACTAAAAATCAGCATCTATGTTGTAAACTACTTCCTCGAAAAGTTGTTATTAAACTTGTATAGCTTATTAAGAAAATATGATTTAATATTATTTAAATTTTAAAACTTGAATATATACCTTGTATAAATATTTGCAAGCATTAGCAAAAATATAAAGCTAGCCAGTAGTTGGAAACAAGAATATCAGATAAAAATACAGTGAGTTTCGCTTAATGTGATCACTGGTTTATTAGAATCAAAAATGAAAATCCCAAACCAAATTGTATGTTACTAATGTTAAATTGACCTTTTATTACAATCACTAAGTACCGACCGGGTAATTGAATCACATTATTTTATGAACAATCTTATCGTTTTTCTGGTATTTCAAACTGATTAATTTATAAAACCCATTTTATTTTTGAACTTATTAGTATGACAAAATATCGTTGTACGTTATTATGTTAATCAATTATCTTTGTGCGTCATGTACTTGAGTAATTTATTATGTATGTTACTTTAAATATGTAATTATAAATAAATAATATGTAATTGTATTAAAAAATTGAATTATGAAAAAAATGTTGTAAATGTTTTATAGAATCAACCGGTTAGCAGAATCAAAATGACCTGCACCACTTTGGTCACATTAAGCGGAACCCACTGTATTATCCTAATTAATAATTATTTTAATATTGATATGCAATAAATTTTGATTTAATTTAATACAAAGGTAACAGGGGGCAATTGAGTATGATTCTTCCGTAAATTTAGGTATTGTGTTGGTCACTGAAATGGATATGTCAAATTTGAATTAAATTTATTAAAAACATTATATACGAAAAATGATTCTGAGGGAAGAGTCAGGTTATTTATGTTATTATCGTTTTTAAAGTAATTTATTTTGATATTAGTATTAGACATAAGTAAATTGAATTATTTGTTCCGCAATGGTGTGTACAAAATATGATTAAATACCATAAATATTTCAAGTATCTAGGTGCCTACGAATAATATTTTGAAATTACAAAAATTATTATAACTAAAATTATTAATCTTCATTTAAATACCTAATTTTGCCCATAGTTTAACTTAAAATATCTACAGAATAATTCACCAATAGTGTGAACTCTCTCCCCCCACTTTTACTTTCATACATTTATTCAAGATTATGATTTATGGAATTTTGAAATAGCCATTTTTTTCTGATTATTGGGAATTTTTACAATATTATGTACTTTAATCCTTAAGGAGGGTCCTGTTGACATACCAAGTCTGGTTTTTAAAATAAAAACCCCCTTTTTCATAGTAATTTACTTAGTGGATGAATTTTTCAAACATCTTGATATTGTACGTAATTCAAAATTTAAACAAGAGTAGTTTCTAAGTTATTACAATATGTATATTATGCAGGATAATTAGTAGTCCTTATAAATAGTTTTACAAAAATATAAAACAAACGTAATATTGGGTTTAATATTTGTTGTACATATTCCATTTTTTCAAATTATTTATGTAGATCAAACCTTTTCATAACTGCTGAAACTATTCACCATATTTAATTGTCTATGCCCTACGAATTAATAAATATACACAACTAATGTTGATAGATTTAAATTAATTATTACAATTTTCAATTCATCATAGCTCATATATCTTTCAATATTCTAAATTCATGGTTATTGGTTATAATATTATTGTTAGTACAAATGTTGAATAACTCAAAAACTACTAGTACGAATTTTAGTTCAGATAGTCGACATTTTTAGAAAAATTCTCCACTAAATAATGTATTGAAGAAAAGATTAATAAAGTTATCATTTTAAAAGCAAGAGTTTGTATTTCCATAAGATAATACTTCCTAAAGTAGTACACAAATTATCGAGAATTTAAAAATATTGTCTTTAAGTATAATATTTAAGAGTTCCAAAAATCTTTAAATGTCTAACTGCATGATTAACGAAATAACGTGTTGTGCATTTTTTGCAAATCACTTTGAACACAATAAAAAAGGTATGTATACGTTTTGGTTACAAAATATTCTACTTATGTGAAATTTTGTTGTAAGTTTTCAATATTTCACCAAAAAAAATTAAATATTTTATAATTAACTACACAAGAATTTGCAAATTGTTGTGATTACGATGACTTATGTAAAAATTTGAAATTTAAATTTTTATAAAATTAAAATTTTTAAAATATATCTTTAATACTTATAAGCTGGTTTTATAAAAACTTATTAGGAATCTTATATTACATTTTTAAGTTGTTTGATACATCAGATATTATTTATCGATATTTATAAAAAACTAAATAAAAAATTGAAAATGTATATACATAGTTCCAAAGAGACAAAGTATTTTTCAAAATAAAAAATTTAGAAAAAAAGTTAATATAAATATTTGGTGACAATTTCAAATATGTACGCCTACGGTAATTTGTTTTTAAGTTACAACAAGATAAGAAAATCATTTCATGAAATATGGTTAGTAATTTAGTATACTTGTGGAATATCCAATACCAAAAAAAACATTTGACTTCTAAAAAATTAACTTAACTTTTTTTAAAACTTTTATTTGTTTTTCAAATGTAGAAAACTAATGAAGAATCTTATATATTAGAATCGATATTAAACAAAACATTTTGATGAATTTGTTACTTAAAATAATTTGAAATTCACATACATTTGACGAATTTTTTCAAACTTCTAGCTTCAAATGAGTAGTATTATAACAGCAGTATTTAATAAAAATGACTATGGATTACTAAGCTCAGTTTTTTTTTTTAATTACCATGAACTAATAACAGCTTACGTAAAACATTTTATACAATTTTAAAGTTTATTGCCCCTGCGAAAAAAGTTTTTACGGATAATAATTTTAAAAAATCTGTTGGGTTACGCACTAACGCTCTTCTGCTTATTAGGGGTCTGGGGAGTCACTATAATGGATGTCTTAGATTTGAATTCAATGATATAAAACGATTTTACATGAAAAACGATTCTATCGGAACGTCTATCAGCCTATCATATTACTAATTAGTTGTATTTTATGATATTATTATTGTGTTAAAAGTAATTTATTTTGCTACTTAATAAGTGGTAAGTGGGTTAAATTCTTTCCGTCGAAAAAATTGCATTTTGAAATGTCAATGTTTGTACTTAATATATTAGTATACCTACTCTACAAGGTTCAAGTACCCACGAATAATATTTTTAAATTAGAACAAAATAACTATGATCATTATTCTTGGTTTAAATATGTAATTTCATCCAAATTCAAACTTAGGTAGCTACCTATAAAAAAACTGTATTAATAAATGTTGTGTATAAATAAATATGTGTATAATAAATAAATTTGTAAACATTTTTATCTACAAAATAATAAGTACATTATCTATGAGACAATTTGAACATTTTCGTCCAAAATTTGACCTTTAAATGTTTATAGAAAAAAAAATGTCCAGGGTATTTTTAATACTTTTGAACTTATATCGTAACAATTCATGAGGAGCTTTTTAATTTTTGATTAATTTTAAAGATTTTGCACCCAAAAAATAATATTTTTTTGACATTTAAATAAAAAAAAATAAAAAAATTTGAAAATTGAAAATATCTGTAAACAGCTCATAGGTACAACCACATAAGAAAGTCGTTATATCAGAAATTGAGTGAATATCCAATATTGCAAACATTTTACTTCAAACGGTCATAAAAATTTAATTTGACTTTCCACAGACTTTTTTTATTTTGATAAAGGTAAGTAAACTTTTTTTGAAGAATTATGAAGAATCTTTTATTAAATGTTCAAATCTTAGATATTAAAACAAATATTTGTATGAATTTCTAACTTGAAATCATTTTTCAAATTTTCCTGATTTTTACGAATATTGTCAAATATTGAACTTCAGACTCCCTTAATAAATTATGTAAATTTGCCTTCAACTTTTTTTTAAAATTTACTTGCAACATCTTATTAGGAACTTTGTATTACATTTTCAATTTATCGAAATTAATTTAAAAAAAAAAAATTGCATACAAATATATAATAAATAGTTCAATATATTCTATGAGTAAAAATATTTTGGAAATTGTATGGTGAATAGAAAAAGCTATTATTTGATTTCTCAAAAGGTACAACTAGATTCATTTTCTTACCGGAAAATATATTAATGTTGAAAAACAAAGCAATTATTCTTCTACATTATAAACCTAAATTGTGTGTTTACTGGCTCAAAAAACAACACACAATTAATCTATTTAACGCTCCACTTAAAGTTTAAAATACTATGTATTATGAATTTTTTTAACTTATTAGAAAAAAACAATAGGTATTATGAAAAACTCTTAAAGTATGATCTCCAAATTGATTATTCAAATTCATAATATTATATTTATAAGATTTGAATAAATATTTTTCTTGAGATTATAATATAATATTTTATATGTTTCAACAATTTTAAGAATTTCACTAATTTAATGCTTTAAATAAGCACTTTTTTTCTTATGAACATTTGTTTCATGTTTTATGAAATGTTTAAACTCCCCCTTTTACTCTCATTTTCTCTTTTCAAATGACGGTTTTAATTAAAATATTAACAAAGTTATACACAGCTCGTATCCGTAAACTTACGGAAAGCAACTGAAAATTGAAAATGAAAGGCTTAAAATGTTAAGCATTTCACCTTTTTCGGACAATAATGAAAAAATAACCGCTGTGATCCCAATGAAGTTGCTTATCATACGAATCATTTTTGTAAAAAAATCTTTATGAAAGTACTAACAAGATACACATTATTATTAATTGTTCTTTAGATAATAAAATATTTTAAATATTACCCTCACTTGCAAAGAGTATAATATGTATTTATAAAACAGCTTTATAATCTTTTCATGATTGTCATTTTATTACATTGTTTAGATTTTTTTTATAATTCGAGAATATCGATTTAATTTAATACCCAAATATATACAGGGTGATCCATTCAAGACACTCATTATTTCTGAAAACATAAACGTTTTACGTGATTTTAGGTCGTTACAAACGTCGTTTTACTATTTCGGTATCATCTTATCGGTATTTTAAGTATTTTACTCTTTTGAATGACATTATAACTTTTTAATTTCATAGGTATTCCTACGCAGAATATTCTTCGGGGTATTTCGATCTATAAAAATCAAGTTTTGGACAAGTAGTGTATTATGTATAGTTTTGAGTAGTGAAGCAAGATTTTTCAGAACACAGGATCTCATATATACTTTATAGTTTATATACTTTTAAGTTATAACTCATAAGCTAGTTGTTCATATTTCAATTTGTACATATCAAAATACTCCAAAAACATTTTGCTTTAAAATAAGGAATGAAAAATGAATGTTTTCCATCATAATGTAAAAAAATTATGATCAAGAATTTTAAAATATAGTCAGGTAAAATTTTTTTCATAAAAATATTATTTTTAACAACTTAAAAAATTCTATAAAAATATTTTCAATAACGTCAATAGTTTCTGAAATAATGAGCGTATAACGTCAAATGGAGAAACTATTATACAAATAATTGGCATCGTCGATTATATTTGTTTGTATCTCTTTCTCAAGTATCAAGTTCAATTTGATTAGTTTTAAAAATATACTATAATATTATACTATTACATTATTTATACAATTGTATACATCCAACGAAGATGTTACGTTAAGGATCACGTTAAGTTTAAAAAATAAAGAACTCCTTGATACATGGGCGAACACGTAGGCAATACAACACCCCAAATCTAGATATATGAATTTATTAATTAGTAATTACAAGAAGCATTACGATTAAAATCACGAAAAAAATATCTTGTGAAAGCATAGACAATTTGTAGTTAAATTATGTTTGAAAATACAATCATCTAATTGGAGTTTTTACACAGAAATGCATGCAGTATTTTTCAAATTATTTTGAACAATATCAACAGAGCTATAGGCAATTTAACTAAATTATATCTATAGTTCAAAGACTTAGCTATAAAATGAAATCACAACACTATTTTTTTTTATTTTTAGTATTTTTTTCACATGGAGTTTGGTGGAGTGTTATTGTTGAGAAAAAAAACTATGTCTTCAATTTCATTTCTGAAACTAATAAACAAAAACTCTAGAGTAAAAACAATTAAAATTTTTTTTTTTATTATTTACAAAAAAATACCTGGGTACGTATTAACTTTAAAATTAAGCTTTTTTATCTTCAATTCAAGATAGAATGTTATACTTTTATAAATAAATCATTTTATTTTATTTTAAACTTTATTAATATAGGTATTATGGTTTTCAATTTATTGATCCCGTACTATTTGATTTTTTGATTGTAAATATAATACCATAAAATAATATATAATATATTAAAAATTATGTTCTCAGAAAATATTAAATTATAAAATGGTTCGTCATAATCTGACAAAAACATGACGCATGTCACATATAATACTAAAATAAAATTATACCATAAAACTACAGTACGGGTAAACTATAACACTAAGTGAAATTCAAATCAGTTTTGTTCAACAAACTTTTCATTTATAACGAGACATGTGTTTTTCTATTTGTAATGGTGCCTTGACTTATAGGGATGAAGATCAATTTCAAAAGGTTTGGCCAACTATAGATAGGAACAAAAATAACACTAGGAAAACAACGGATAAGTTTTATATTTTCATTCTTTGTTTACCCGTTTGCACTGTACGGATGCAAGCCAAGATTAATGTTTGTTTTTACGTCAAATTCTTTAACATATCTGATGTGTTTTTCTGCTAGCCGGATTAACCAGACCCTGTCCTTTTTTTAGATTTAACATCAATTCTCTTATAAATTGAGTGTGCTTCAAATCAATTTATTTTATCAACCACCCCATCTAGAACACCAACAAAAGTTAACACGGTGTTAGTATTGTTAATTGTACACAACAAATATATAATTTAAAAAACAAAATACTGCTATTAATAGAATTATTATTTTTATCATTTGACGTATTTTGGTATAAAAAAGACAATAATGATAATGATCATAATCATAATTATTCACATGAATGAATTTATTCATGAAAAAATACTATTTTAGTATTCAAGAGAAGTGATAAATGTATTGATTTTACAGTGATAAGTTTTTTAAATTTTTTTAAATTTTTGTATCTGTCATTACCTTTTGGTTAAGTAAAAAGTTAAAATGCTTCAATTTCCAACTTCAGCAACATTTCTGATAGGTGAGTGAAACTAATTGGTAATTTAGGGAGGGAGAACCAAAGTAAAACTCAGAAATTTTTCAAAAATCTCTCGGAAAACAAGAATTGTTATATTCGACAAAATTTTTTTGGTGCAACTCTTTAACCAGTAAATTAGTGAACTAGTTAAAAAGGTACTTGCAATTTTCATCTAATGATCATATTACAATTTTAAATATATTTTATTTCATTTTAAGTTATTTATAGGCCTGAGTAGTTTTTATGTATATATTTTTTTTCAATTATTGTCGATAGATAATTTTTGCATGACCAAAAACTTGAAGGTTTAAGTTTCCTCGTGAGTTTTTCAAAAAAAATTTTACTGGAAAGTCGTATTAATCTTTTATGGTCGTTTGAAGTTAAAATAATTACGATATTTGATATTCACCCGTAAAAGAGTAAAAAACTAATTAACGCTCAGAAAATGTTGATGTTTTGTTGTATAATAAAAATGTATAGCTGTAGTTACTTGAAATTCGTATCAAGTATTTATATTATCATTTCGTATACTAGGTATAATTTTGAAAATATTTTTCTCCTTTTGAACTATTTATAGACATTTACATTAAACAAATATTTGTTTGACATTGTAGTCTCTTATACGTTTTTATATTATAGCTATTTAAAAATATTAAAGATACATTTTTTATAAGCATTTGCATGTAAAATCTTTATTATTGATCATTAAACATTTCCCTTGCAATTATACTAAATCATTTGAATAAAGAAAGGCACAAGTTTTTGAAAATGGTGGAAACAATTGTATTAGGTACGTCGATCGATACTCAGTATAAAAACAGAATATGATGTTTATGAATGGTATGAAAAAATATTATTATGCTGAATTTCTAAATATTGTTACAAAAATATTAGACAAGTGGACGCCATTTATACAAGACCTTAGTAAGGTATTGACCACATGCTTTGAGTTAATAAACTTAATAATTTCGGTATTAGTGACCCATTGTTATCCTTTTTAAGCTAATATTTAACAGAAAAAAACGCAACAGGTTACCGTTGTAAGCAAAGTTTCAACTACGTTTGCCACAACCTCCCTCGAGGAGAACGACTATCACCTTTGCTCCTTCTATTATTTATAATCGATGTATAACATGGACTGAATTACCAAAAAATTCTGCTATTTTCTGAAGACTTGGAAATGTATGTATATAGACCATAGGGGTTAACTCTGTATAAGATTGTGAAAGAATACAGTTTAATATTGTACATTTTTCGAATCGGTGTACCATAAGCAAATTAAAAATAAATATCGATAAACGCGTGTCTGTAAATCGTTCACCGGACTTAAAAATTGTTTAATCTTTAATTACTCTATAAACAGGTATAATATGATTAAATCAGTTTCTTTCATTAAAGATCTCGGTATAATCCTGTCTGCTGAATTTCCTTTTAACGAACGCGTATCCTTTATTTACTCAAACGGGTATGTTGGGATTTGTTAGACGGCAGTGTTGGGATTTCAACGATATTAATTGCTTAATAGACTTGTTTTGTTCTCTAATAATTATTGAATATGGATCCATAATATAAAATCCTTACCCAGCACGCATGTTAATCATGTTCTTAAGGTAAATATCTTATAAGTTTAAATTAAACATGTCTGTTGATAACTTAAGACTCGAACTTGGTTTACATTCTCGTATATATCTAGAAGTATATTCAATGATACATAATTCATTCATAAACTATTAAACATCAAAATACATTTTCCTAAACAACTTGATATGGTAAGCTATTCCCACTTTTAGTACTCCTTCGACGACTACTTTTTAGTTTTTACATACCTTTCCACTCACGATCATATAGTTTTAACTAGCCTTTAATTTGTATGTTAAGAAAATGCAACAGATGTTGCTTTTAACTTTAATTTTGACAGTGAATTTAAACTTCGCTGTTTGTGCCCAGTTTTTGGATAAATAACTGCCATGTAGAACTTAATTTTGATATTTTATAATTACCGTTCTTAATATTCTATAATTGATGTTTTTTTTCGTTTTGTTCATTGTAACATTATGCTCCCTCTTTTCTCGAAGGGGTGTTAATAAATAAGTAAATAAGTAAATAAATAAATAAAATAGGATCAATTATATGTAGGTACTCTTAACTCTTAAGTTTTAAGTGAAATGGCCAGAAAATAAATTGAAACTGTTAGTATTTTCTACATTCTCAGTTCTATATAGCTTGATAATTCGTTATCGACCATTCTGCTGCCGTTGATAACCACAATGTACATAGATCTTATGAATATCTTATATAGAAACCATACGACTGGTAAAACAAATAATGAAATTACGATTTGGTGGAAATCGATTATAATTTACAACCACTTGTTTTTTCCCCGCACTTTATTGATGATTTCATATAGATTCAACTCCCATTTAATAGAAATTCTACGGTATTTAAACCCATAGACATTCACCTAAATTGTTTTTGGTAGTGTACTTACACTCAAGTGATGTCCTGTCCATAAATCAAAGTACGTGAAAAATACCTAGGGTATAGACAACCCGTAAGATATAATGTTATTTATGAAATGCTCCAAAAAGCTAGTACATGTAATAGTTAATACACAAATTCGTTAACCTAAAAAAAAAAATTAAACACGATTGATAAAGTTAAATCAAAATCAGTATAAAATACTCAATAGATAATAACTATGTGGATGCATACGTTTGAAGGCCTCATAAGTGGTTCAAATGTCCAAGCTGTAACAAGTTTTAAGTGCTTGTTATACGATTTGGCTTGGGTCATATCTATGCAGAATCAGTATCAAACTGTATACCTTGCCTGTGTGGGCTACTATGAATTATATACTTTTGATTTAATTAACACATTTTATTTTATATTTTAGCAATACAAACTTAAAGAACTTTGTACCCACATGTGTTGTATCCATCTTACACACTTAACGAATTTTCGTTCATCAGCTTCAAAAGTGTACTGTTAAGTTTGACATAAGAGTGAATAGAAACTTTTTACCCAATTTAAAGGTAAGACTATTTTCTACTGCCCAAAGGAGCCTTTTATTGATATTATTATTTTTTTAATAATTCCAACTAAAATACTGTAGTTAATATTGTTAAAGTAATTGATTATTTGAGTATTTGATTTAATGATACCTTAGAGCAGAAGTTCTCAATTTTTTAATACCATGGCCTAAATTTCCCCCGAAAAATTTTTCGCCACCCACATTGTTTCAATTTTCAACAATTTGTGAAAAACAAAATTTGTATTATATAAATATATACACATTTTTATTAGGTATTTTGTTTTTTTATAGGTTTATAATTAATATGAATACAAATATAATTAATATAATTAAAATGTACTTTTTATAATGAGATACCTAACATAAAGTTCTTGGAATCTATATAATTCAAAAAAATGTTCCCGACCCACCAAAAATTGACTGACGACCCACACTTTAAGAAACTCTGCCTTAAAGGCATCATTCAAAACGGCGGAAGAGTAGTCAAGGGGGACACTAATAAATCTGCTCCCGGTCGGGAAATTGACACTGATACCTAACCTAACCTTGACAATGTCAAATAATGCTATACAAATTTATAAGAATAAATTTTTTTCTGTTATATTTAATTATTTTATAACTACCTGTAATCGCGTAAACATGGATAAATCAGTTTATAAATCAAAATAATATGTGACTGACTACAATAACAAAAAATTATGGATCGTAAAAATGTTAATTTTTGACAGTTTTCCGAGTTCTGATCTCTTCGGGAATGATCCCTTCTCGGGATGATCCTGGGAATTTCCAAATGGTCCAATCCCAAAATATACTGATTCCTGTAATTATTTTCCTGGTTCATATTATGTCCTATGTAGCCATATTGATCAAATTCATAAAAAACAATCAACAAATTACAAAACATGAAAAAAAAAATATTTATTGCCATTTATTAAGATTTAATCTAAATAATATTAAAACTTAAAAACATTATCGGATTGTGCGCAGAACAGCGTGAACTCAAATGCCCAATTAATAGTATTTATGATGAGTCAAAATATTCTCTAAACAAAAGTAGAAATTATCTCGGTACCAAATTATTACCAAACTTCATTATGTCTTTCAAAGATTTGTTAAGTTCAAGTTATTATGCGTCATCATTAACTGAATATATTATCGAATAAATAATAATTGAAATCATTAAATCCAAAACTGTTAATTTAATTTTAGTCTTATCGTCTTTAATCGTGTCAACGGAGCAATAACAACAATGGTATTATATTTCTTCGATTGTGCATAATTTGTAGGTACAGTTGTAATAGTTAGATGTTCGTCCTAATAATGTCAGTAACGCGTTTTATTCGCAGTAGAATAATATTAGACGATACAGCAGAAACATTTGTCTAATCGCCGTTGGAAACATATCTCTTCGTGTCGGCTACGTGGTTGAAAATTAATTAGTGTTGCAATAAAAATACCCCTATTGTAGTATGGTGATTAAGGGCAACGGACAGTTTGACGGGTACAGATTGTTAGTGAATCGGAAGCCTGGCTAATTGACCTGTTAAACTGCTGTATCAGGTGGGAAATTCGTTTCAGACCATTCAGCCTCAATGCAGTGCCTCGTCCGTACAGTTTCATCATACGCTAATGGCATGTGTTCCTGGACTTCGCTCCTTTACAAATACTATTTGCGTACGCTGCAAAGGTTGCGAGTGAAGGGTAATATATTGTTCAACGAAATCACCCCCCCCCCCACAAACCCTTTAATAACACAACAATTTCCACCATTTTTAATTAGTTTCGTTTAATATTTTCGAAGAATATTGAAAAAAAAAAAATTCTAAATATTAAACGAGTACCTATAATATAATATAATGTTATGTACACATTAAATTCAAAAAAAAGAATTAATGTATTATACACTTGATGAGTGAATCATGAATGATTGCAAAATTAGTCTTGAATGTTATTACAACTTATTTTGTGTGTCTTACTTTTTATCACAACGCGCCAGATTGTTAATTTTAACTACTTTGTTAATATTATCAATACAAATTAAATTTAAATTAAATAAATATAAAATTGAAATTAAAATTAAATAATACCTAATGTTTATTTTGACACGTGATCTCGTATAATGTATTAAGTAAAATAAAATGATGTATTATAGATGGTCGGACACAATATTCAAATTCACAAAAATAAAAACAAACAACAAGTTTAATGATTTAACAATATTGAGGTGGTATGCGACTGAAACGAGTGCAAATTCCGTTAATGGGTTAATTTTTGCATTGAGTTGATCTTCTTGCTCGACGTCTGTTGAAATTAATTTTGATGAACTGATGTTGAAGATTATTATATTTTATTCTACCATAATACCAAAAATGTCTTTTATTTACATTCTATATAGAAAAATAATCCGCAGAGAAAAAATTGTTACAACAAAATAAAATAAGTATAATGCAACGATACAAACCGTTAAATAAAACTGTACGTGGAGATATATATATCTTTTTGTCTATTGATGGAGAAAAATATATACATAATTTATTATCGGAGAAAACATTATGGATTATCTATCTCCTTTAAGCAATGCTTATGTTTGAGATAAAGAATTATTATATTATATAATAAATTAATAGAAATTCAAAGAAAATAAAATAAAATACGGTTAAGTTTTTATGAACTCGTACATGCCAAAAAGGAAAATATAAAAACATTATATTCAAACATATATGAATTAAATAAACTAGATTAAAATATTTACATAGCACAATATATATAATAAGAATTTGATTTATGAAATGTGAAACAAAAAAATGTTAAATTTACTTATCCAATAAGTTATCAAAATAATATTTATGTTTAATTACTACAGTGTTATTATTTCAGTATGGTTTGATCTTTTAAAATAAAACTCTGTGCATAAAAAAATGAACTGTTTGGTATAAAGATAAGTGATGTCATTGTTTTATTTTCGGATTTTACACTACGTTCAACAGACGAAAGAGGAATTGAAATCTGCGTCTAACCTAAGATAGCGTACTGCCGGGGGTGCTTTTAGGGTAATTGGAACCCCAAAGGGGTTCCCGCTGTGAAAAAGACAAAACTCCTTTTTTGTACTAAAACAAAACAAAATCTTTCATAATTTTCACACAAAAATAATTTTGCTTCGTTTCCATTAGCAATGTCTCATTTTAGTTATTGTTATTATTTTTTTTCCTTAACAAAACCGCTAATATGAAAAATATGAACAATAGAAACACAATGTCTGTACTTTCTAAATATTTTATAACGTATAATGCTATATTATTTAAAAATTATTTTTAAACAATTTTTTATTCAATTAGCTTTGTATATTTTTATGTTTAAATAGATATTTTAATTGAATATTATTATAACTACCTAAGTTTTTAATTAAGTTAATAATAGTTACCTTAAATACTATAAGTTATTTTTTTTATTAAATAGTAAATACTATAAGATATTTTTAGATTAACAAATTACGGAATTTATGTTGTGTAACTGTGGTAAGTTCTACACATTAAAAGGATAAAATGACTTGCTTGTACAGGTAATACTTATAGTAATTTAGTATAATACTAGTTAAAACTTGTATACTTTTAGATATAGATTTATAAATTGAATTGTTTCATACAGAACGGTATAACGTAAACGGTCATTCAAAACATTCATGCAATATTTCACTCATAAACGGGGTAGATTGACTCATTTTTTACCAGTAAATTAAATTAATATAAATATTATATGTAACTATCACATATAGTTACATTGTATACACCGGTGTTGTACGATTGAGAACGTTTTACCTTTTACGCAACACGATTGAGAACGATGTCGGCAGATCAAAGAAACAATATTTTGTACCTTAAAATCAAACGATTGAGAACGGTATTTCTAGAGATGCTGCCATTTATATTAACTTTTAGTAATAATTTTTAGTGCTGGGATTTTCATGCAAAGGCATCTTTTTTTGGTGTTTTGAAACGTTATTTCGTAAGTATAAAATGTCTAAACTGATTTTTTTTTTTTTGTATTTTTTTTTAAAAAAATGCATTTTTTGGGCATTTTTCACAATTTGTTTATAAAATGTACAAACATTTATGCGATTAACAAAACAACTTTAATCTTAGAAAATGCCTTAAAATAAGTGATGAATGTATTGATTTTACAATGACTTATTGTGTGTGTCTTTTTTTTATCAAATTTAAAATTTAAATACAATTTTTTTGCTAACAATTTATTAAATGTTAACTTTAATAGCTAAGGATTGAAAATTTAAAACAAAATTCCATGTAAATTTATTTTGTTACCAAAATATAGTGATTGATATCTTATATATATTGTATATTGTACTTTTATTATTTTTATTTTTAATTAATGTGGCAACGTTGCATAAAAGTTAGCAGGTAAGAACGTTCTCAATCGTGCTATTAAAAAAGGTACGGCCGATAAGGACCGTTCTCAATCGTGTTCTACCCGTATACACAATTTTAGATACTTCAATGTTCGAAATATTATAATTACATACATAATGTATGTATCACGTTTCGGGCATGTACCAGTTGCCCCAAAAGTACCGATTTTTATACCAAATCCCCCCCAAACTACCTAGAGGAAAAATTACCAGTTGCCCTCACATGTTAATATATACACAAATACAATATATAGCTCGTAAAATAGGGGAGATAAATATACAAATCATAAAATATAAGATTCAAAATTCAAAATTATAATAATTTGTTAATATAAAATAATACAAAATCAAAATATAATAATTTGTCAACGTATAAATAGTATACAATTCAAAAGTATTATGTTTTGTTATAATAATTACTAACCGATTTTACAAAATCTAATCTGCTAATATTTTTGTTTTTATATTTATTTTATCGGATACAATAACTGACGGATTGAATTCAAGTTCAAATCCAGAGCATTTTTCTTTTAACATACTAAATAACAATTCATACGTTTTCGATGATTATATCCACTCGGACGCATCTAAAATTACATGTTATGTAGACAAATTATTATAATTTTGAATTTTTTATTTTATTTATTATTTGTATATTTATCTCCATTATTTTACGAGCAATATATTGTATTGTGTATATATTAACATGTGAGGGCAACTGGTACATTCAATTGGAGGCAACCGGTACATTTGATTGGGGGCGACTGGTATATTTCTAAAATCGCGATAATAGCCGTGGGGGGCAACTGGTAAACACCCCACGTTTCATATTTTATTTTGTTTAATGTTCTAATTATTATATTTTAAATAAACAAATGAGGAACTATTAGTAAAGAGACATTCAATTCTGGCTATAGGTCATAGTAAATTTCTATTTGTTTCAATTTGTATTTAATTAATTATTTATTTCACTTAATTGTGAAATAATATTTATATTACATTTAAAATAAGCTGTGGAGAGAGAGATTTCAACTTTACATTAAACTACACCTTTGCTTATAACATATTATGCTTACCTTGCTCTCATTACCGCTTTTATATTATTATACCTTAATTTAATTTGTACACCTCCTTCGCGCGAAGTACTCAGATTAATAAGGAATTCCCCTAGGCTCAGTAATAATTCCCACATGTTATGTCATTCATTTTTGTGTTAATAATTAACTTTTATAAACATTATAAATTAATTCGGTGTATACTGTATGTATGATAATGTGCGACAACGGAATACAAGTTCAAAATAATTTTATACATTCAAACAATTTTCAAAGACATTAATATCACAAATTACAGAACTATTATTGTTTATATCGATGCAGACGGTAAAATATTGTTAATTTAATTGTATGTACTAGGATCTGAATATTGAACTATTCAAATTCTTAACTAATAAACACAAGATAAATAAACGTTTTTCTCGATTCATATATATCAATACATATCAAAAATCAAGCATGGATACCAATCTATTATATAATAAGTTTCGAGAGGATCATTGTAATGTATTGAATTTGAATTCAACAATATACCAACCATTCAGAGCCGAGACGGTGTGTCAGCATAGAATATTTTATACTATTCATTAATATTGGTATTAGTAATAATAAGTTGATTGAATTTGATTTTTCAAAATCAGTGCAGTGTGAAACTCTTCTGAGAAACCTTGTATACAATTTTCAAGTCTTAGTTATAAAAACTGAACATTTTATGCATTTCTTAACACAAAATAATTTGCAAATTTCCTCGATCTCTTCAAATGTTGTCGAAATGTAAAGTGTAAGTGCTTATAAAAAAAAATTGTGTCGATGTATTTTTAATGTTTTTAAATAACTATAATAAATAACTACAATAGATAAAAGTCTAAACTTTATTTTTAAACTTTTTTCAGATTGTACAAATTACTGATTATTTATATTGTATAAGCCATAGATTAGACTCATGGAGCCCCCACCACTCATGTGGGGGGCAGTAATCTTGTTTCCGAAAAAAAAACCTTTCTGCACTCTCGCATTCACCGTTTTGCCAAAACTGTGGGAGAGCTGAGAAAATTGTCGTCTGTTTTACATTCAGAATATAGTAGGTTGGACTAATTTATTTATTTCAGACATTCCATATAGTTGGAAGAATGGTCTCCTCCGCAAAGGAAGCACTTGAATGGACTATTTTTATAATTGTGCAGATGTTACGCCGTGAGCAAGTGAACACCATATATTCCTATAGTGCCTGTAGTGACAAATATATCGCCCTCTCAACATATATATAATAAATACAGTCCACTGTAGTAAAATATTGTTTTTTGTTGTTGTTTTTTTTATATAAAAATCATTTTATAAATCAACAACAGATGCCTGAGCAGTAAGCACTGAGAAGTGTTCTTCTTCACGCATGTAGCAGTAAAAAATAACATGGTGTCAATAGTTGGCGCTTGGCAGTGTGTCCATAGATCTGTCAGTTTTGACGCCGAGGCGGACAAAATGGCGTAAATTTAATTAAGTATTCAATCAATAATCTTGAACCTCATGTAAAGGTATTATAGCCTAATTTGTGATTTTAAGCCTTAGTGATGCCAATAAGTCAAAATGGAAATTAATACAATGACGGTTTTAAAGTGTTTTTATTAATTTTAAGCTATTTTCTGTTTATACCACGAATCTATTTGGTATTATTTATAATAAATACCAATTTTTTGATCATAAATAAATTAAAATTATTGTATTTCTAAAAATAGTAAATATTAAGCTACTATAATAGCAACATAATTGTATGATAAAATATAATAAGTGGTATAGGCCATAGACCATATCCTGATCAATGGCGAAGTACACACTTGGCTCTACTATGCAACAGAGCGATAATATTTTATAATCATAGTAATGCATAAAAGCAGTAGGTAAGGTGAACTTACTGCGAAATAGCCAATAGGTAATTGAGCAAAAGCTCGTACAATATAAAAGAATAACAGCCTCGTGTAACCGACATTTTTAAGGAAGATAACTATTTCTTTAATAAATATTAATTTTAGTACTCCGAGGTACATGAGTACCTACTTAAAAATATTTAAATAAATCAAACTAGGTACGTCTAATTATTTAAAATATTTTAAAATAATTATTAATTATTTATACTTATAACGTAATATTATATTTATAAAAACTCATTCAAATACTTTAAATAAAGTCCTGTTATAAAATGTATAATAAACGTAGAATATGTATGGAATATATAATATACGGTGTGATTTTTTAAGCATTTTCAAACTATTTTAATGCTTAAATAATACATTTTTTCAAATTCTGAATTTCGGAATTTTTAAATGCAGTTTAAGATAGGACTTAAATCAAAAACAATAATACCGTTTACCATTTAAAAAAATTTTAACGTTTTTCAACTCATGCGTTTAAACGTTTTACAAATTAAAACTTTGCGAAGCGTTTAACGTTTAAACATTAGTTGAATTAGTGTAACAATTGAAACTGAAGGTTTTTGTAGTTGTTACTCTTTAGCGTTTCATAGTTAATGCTATGCAAAATTACATAATATCTAAAATTTAATGTTAATTCACCATTTGCATTCAAGCATTGTATATTTGTATTTACAATTTAAGCATTATTTTTTATATTCTTTTAGAAGAAACTACAAGTCTAAACATTAGACAAATTGAGGAAAGTTTTTTAGGTATCGTTTTATTTTATAACATGCTCATAATTTTTGGTACAAGTTATTTTGAAATTATACAATGTGAAAAATATATTTATATTTCAATATTTTATATATTAATATTATCATGAAATATATAAACATTAAACTATTAGATTCTTATACACATGCAGGAATACAAGATGGCACAGCTCATAGGTAAGTATTGTAGCATGTAGGTAGTTTATAGAATCGTACCACTGATTAAATATATTTGATCATACATAGATATATAGAGCTTCATTATCAATGATACCATATTATTATTGATACGTTTGTCCGACTTGTTATAATAATATTATAAGGTTGCATAATTTTTACTTCTCACTCGAATTTATAATCTTCTGGTAATTCTCATAAGTGAACCAATCATGTGTACAACGATAGTAATATAATATTAAAATGCACATTGCATATACCACGTAAAATATATTTTTGTTGTCAATATTGACGACTTATGTGAAGTATTACCAATGTATCATTGGTGTTGAGTCACAGTTGACTGAAAGCATTTTTGATGTGCAGACCATACGATTATCCACCTGTATATCTTGTATTTTTTTTTTGTCTTTCTCAGCCAGCAAAAGAAAAAAGAACAATGGTATAAATTAAGTATAACCTTTGGTCAGTATTCAATGGAAGTCTTAAAATTTACCAGTAGAACAGTTTTAAGTTTAATGTTGAAATTGATGAAAATCGATTAGGTAGTAAAAAATTATGCAATCAATGATATTTTTCACTTCGATTCGCATTGTTTTATAAAACAGCAGACTCATAAATAATCGCAAATTGTATGACATCCAAACAAATGCTGTTGGTTTTTCATTGTTTTTCATTTTTTGTAACTAACACAAAAATAACAATTTTTAGCATTTATATTCAAACATAATAATTCAAGTAATATTACGTTAACACTGACATAATAATTTTACAATAATGAGTTAATGTTAATTTATTGTGAACCTTAACAAGATTTTTCATACATTGCGTAAATGAAAGGTCAATATGAGATACATAAAATGAAACTGACAAATCTTAGAATAATATATTACTTATATTTAAGGTTATGTATTAATCACCAGTTTCACTAACGGAAACCTCATAAAATGTTGAGTCATACCCGAAATTCGTTAAATATTATTGTCCATGCCTAATGGTTATAAAGATCATTCAAAATTCAAATAAAAAATATTTTAATATAATATTCAAATGTTTTTTATAATAAATATTAGTTAATATGTGTATTGTATACTATATGTGTGTTTGTATAAATAAAACATTAAATTATTACCTATGGAAAAAAATTCAAATCTTTCAATCATTATACAAAACACAATAATTGACAAATTATTTAAAAATGTAAATAAAAACATTAAGTTATTTGTTTGAATTTGTTTGACCCGAATCAGAATTTGTTTGACGTCGGGTTCGTTTCCCCAGCTTTCCCAAAGGGGAAATTAAATTTTCCGGGGTACCCGATGTCAAAATAATTCTGACTTAGGACAAACAAATTCAAACAAAAAACGTACTTAATATTGGCAAAAGAAAATTGATGTGTGGAGGGCTGGGGAAATGTACATATATAGTGGTGTGTTGTGTTATCCACAGCAATGTAGTGAAATTGCCTATTCATATCGCCGGCATGCATACAAAGAATAGCGGTACACGAATATGTCGTAAATCGTAATATATCAAAATCATATTATCATGAAATTAATATTTTTGATATTCTCTATATTATTATTATTAAAAACAAAAAATTGTATTATAATTTTGTCATTGAACATTTATTGTATTTTCAAATTCAAATACTAATTCTAACACATTAATCTTTGGTCATTTTCTTAGATTTACAAAACGTTAAAAGTAAAATTTGTATATTTCCATTAAGCAGAATTGTTAAATATTTTAACCACTTATAATATATATATATAGTATTTTCTCACATATTTTGTTTTTTGGTCATGCTACAAATTACAATATCTTAAAAATGGAAAACTATATAAAGTGAACCTATCAAAAGAATTGAAAAATTTGAATTCATATTAATTCATATTATTATTCATATTTAGCTTATAATAATTTAAAAATAATATACTGGACTTTATAATATTATGATGCCATAAAGGAAAGAGACATTTAAAAAAAAGGAACTTATCCTTTTTATGCACGATCGTGGTATTTAGTGTACATAATAATATGTATGCGCGCGCGCGCGCGTGTGTGTGTGTGTGTGTGTGTGTGTGTGTGTGTGTGTGTGTGTGTGTGTGTGTGTGTGTGTGTGTGTGTGTAGGGAACGAACAACTTTTTATCGTCGCTTGTTCTATCTTTTATCCTTACCTATGTGGTTACGCATAACTTTTTTTTTACGTTGAAACGGATAACACTCTCAATGTGCATAATCACATCAAAGATAGAGTCATAGATGAAAAATGGTGGGCTTATTCAAAAAAACGAAACATATTAAACAAAAATTAATTTTACAGTTGTTATTTTAAAGATAAATAAAGTTGCTCGTGTGCAAATGTAATGATAATAAACGTTTTTATTATTAGTAAACATAATATTGTCATTACAAAAAATGGTAAAAGCATAATATTCTATACATTTTATTAAATTAAATAGCTCATGGTGGAAGTCGATGGCTGAGTTGAGATTTGCTGAAAATGGGTACCGATTTTGGAATGGGGGTTGTTAGAATTATAAAAGTCACACCTGCAGGTCGGTCAAAACCATAGATAATATATTAATATATACATGGATAGGACATCGCTATGACAAATCCCAACTTCCAAGAGCTTACCACGCATGGGCCAGGACTTCGTATTTTGACAACATAATTTCTTATCAATGATTTCTATACTAATTACTTATAACTAATTTTTTCACACCTTTTTACTAATTTTTTTCACATCTTTTTACTCATCTTTACATAGTTTTACATACTTTTACATAGGTTTATTTATCTTTTTTTTATTCAAATATAGACTGTAGTCTATTTTCAATAAAAGTAATGAAAAAAGAATTCTATGTATTATTCAGCATTAAAGAAATTTCATATAAACTATAAATTACTCAATAAAATATTAAATTAATATAATTAAGTTACATATTATGCTTATTTGAAATTTATCTACCTGTCGTATACTGTAGACAGTTGTCGAAATAATTATTTTACATAGGTGGGAATATTTTTAGCAAGTAACATTTTGGGATAGGTCAGGCCTGTGAAGCAAAATGTGCTGAGGTGACAAAAATCAAATAGATATAAGACGGCCGCACGGGCAGGGAAAGGGGAGTCCCCGTCGCCGCCGGTGTGTTGTCGCTGTCGAGAGCGTGCGATCGACGTTGACACGGACGGTTACTGTACGGACTATTCATTTATGTTTTTAATTGTTTTTTTTAAAAGAATAAAGGTGTTTCCGACCCAAGAAATCATTTGTTTTGTTTGAGTAGCCACGCAATTTGCCGTACTCCTTAAAATCTAATCTGTAACCGGTTAATTCATGGTCGTTGAGGATTTAAGGTTTAAACGGTAAAGGTAATCTTACATTATTGTATTCTTTCAATCTGATCTGTAACCGGTTAATTTATGGTCGTTGAGGATTGAAAGTCTAAGCATTAAAGTAACGATATCGACTTTTGAGTGCCAAACTGTAACCGGTTAATTTATGGTCTTTTGGTTCCTCAAACGTCGGTAGAGGTATACCACTGAAAAGTGGGTATACGACATACCTCATTAATTATACATATTACATAAATAAATTAGTTTCCTCAGACACATTGGGGGAATATTCTGTTTGAATCAATTAAAAACTGTTAAACTAAGACTTCATATTATTAATATGTTGACATTGATTTTTATTTTTGTATTTATTTTAGCTAACATTTGTCTTACTCAATATAATATTATACCCTGTATAACATAATAAAACATTTCAAAACAATGTTAAATATTCATATTAAATATTAATTAATGCTCGTAAAGTAATTTTATGTTACTAAGATATAGTTACTAATAAAATAAATTACAATTACGAGAATACATCTACTTTATAGGAAAATTAATACATTTATTCCTTAATTATATTTAATAAAACTTTTACTTACTAAATATTAACAAACTATAAACATGTGAGACGTTGCAAGTATACCATATAGGTATACGTTTATCAATTACAAACATACAAATTGTAAAATATTATTTTATGTTTTTCATCTATCAATATTTATTTTCTACTAAAAATGTACAAAACTCGCATTAGTTACCTCAGAATTAATAACTTTGATTTAACATGTGTTACGCACAATGAAAACAAATACTTTGAATCAATCAACGACTTTGACTTTAAGTTTATTGGTTCACTTTAAAATTTAAATACTTTATTATAAAGTGCATTGCTCAGAGTCTAGGCTTTAGACTATAGACGTAAACTGTCGTCATACCTTATACGCAGAAAGCGCGATAATATGTTCGCTACGCCGTCCGTAATATTAACTGACTAAGGGCCAGTTGTACAGTCTGTGATTAAAGTTAATCACAGTTTAACCGGCCGAATTTGGCCGGTTAAATATCTGTTATCAGCTGATTAAGCATAATCGGAGTTTAATCACAGACTGTACAACTGACCCTAATGCGCTCGATACCTTATCGTAGGTACTGTCGTATACGTCGATAACTTCGAAGTACCTACACAAAAATAACGAACAAATAATATTCTACGCCAGGGGCGAGCCTGTGGGTGTTCAACTCTCCCCCCACCCCGAAAAGATGCCCCTGTTCAAAGCACCTTTAATAAACGCTAGTGTCTGGTGGTAATCGAATCACACGATCACCACCACTGACCCCACATTTGTCTAACACCATGACTTATATATTATCGCATAACCTAGTTTTGCTTTTGCTAAAACTTACTGACTAAGACTTAATACTAAATATTGCTACATGTATGCTTTCTTAACCAGCTAGTTAGTATTTTTAATATTTTTTATGTTGGTAATTTATTTGTGTATATAACAATAGTACCCAAGAAAGACTTGACATTTGAGCATATCGAACAACATAGCTTATAATTCATGTAGAAAAATGAATCTATTTTTCATTTGAGGTACTTCTCACCACTAATGGGAGTATTTAAAAATAATTATAAATATGATTTGTTTAGGTTCATGCGATTCTTCATTTTTTCAATTGGTTAAATTGTTATGTGCAACCAGTCGTCGGGTAATACAACGTTAACCTTTTACTTTTCTTTTCAATAAAGTTGGAGGAAGTTGTTTATTTCTATTATTTATGTGGACATATTACTGCAAATTCGTGTGTTAATTCCACTGGAAAATGAAAATAGCTTGGTTCTCGTAGAAGATAAAAAATCTCATTCAGTTTCATTCCCAATAAAGCTATACATGACAAAGGCCAGGAAACGTTTATAAATGTCATGACGTGTATGACGAGAAATCTAGTACACTTCTGCTATTAATTGTTTTTCTTTGAATTACTTGAAAAAATATCTCATATTAACTTAAAAAAACAGCGATACAATGAATAATGGTCTTATCATTTTAACGACCAAAAAGGTATATGAGAACAAATATAGTTTTTCACATTTCCAGATGTTATAAATTGTTATTCGATTGTGCATCTATGTTTATTTATTTAATACCACTAAAGGAAACGTGTACACATGACGTGTACGATGACATCTGTGGTAGAATACTGAAAATATTCGAAGACAAATAGAAAAAAAAGTTCTGATGAAAGTGAAAAACTAGAAGTAAAATCGATTTACAGGTATGTCCGTGAACACTAATTTCTTGGTTTTCAAAAAAATAATAATTTCGTTTTTTACACCTGATATAAAATGATAATCAAACATTTTTTTTTTAGGTAATATAAATTTGAATAATTCGATTATCTATTTACTTTTTAACTATTTCCATACGATTGTTATCCAATAATCAATCACAATAATAATGCGGTGTTGTCGCATTTTTACACTGCAAATTATTGATGCCTTAATAATAATACACGACAACTTTATACCCATATATTATTTACACTTCCAAAGCTCTAAATTTCTTGTAAATTCCAAAGGATCATAATTTATTATTGCCGTGCCTGTGTGTACAATTATACACTTAGACTTCAGTAATATAGTATCGTATGCATACACTGTCCTTCAAGAAATTCAAATATTTTATTTTTAAATTCCAAATGAAATTCACCGGTGTTTTTTTTTTTTAGGAGGGTTTCTCTAATTCGAAATATTAGGATCGAAAAATACTATATTACTTGGGATCCCTTAGCAAATGATGTACGTGATTTTTGGCAGGCTACGACTCTGTTCCCCCATTTCACAATATAGGCAATAATATTATCAATACGATTGATGACCACTCACAGGGTTAAATGGTACCTATTATAATTCATAATATAATATTGATTTCTGACTAAGTTCGACAATAACGTACCGCCACTAAAAAGCCGATTTAGCTCATCCTATATGTATACAGAACACATAATCTCAAATTGAATCCCAACTGTATGAAAAGACATACATAGAAATTGCATCACATTCTCAAAAATAAAAATGTCATGGACTACGGGCAAAATCAATTTTTCATTCATAATGTTCATTGTGTAGTGAACTGGACTACTCGAGCTCGATGGAAGCAGAGAATTCAGTAGTATAAACGTCAGTATCCACTAACTGTGTTATTAATAATATTTCATTCGCTCACTTTCATTCGTCCTCCCTCCCTCTCTCTCTCATTCTCTCAATTTTCAGTACCTCTACACTAACACGCTAAACACGTATATAAAAAAAAAACAACCAAAAAAATTACTGTACCCCATATCAAATGATTGGGTGTAGGTAGTGGGGGGGGGGGGGGCATTGTCTCATAGGGTTGCCAAAACATGATTAATGATGACGACTGAGTGCCGGAATCGGTTCGGCCATTAATATCATTGGGACATATTTTGCAGATGCTCCTAAATCAATTGATTTATGTAAAAAGTACGTGTTTGAACTTTGATTGAATGATGACTATAAATCAATGATACTTTCGACAAAATTTTGAATTAAATTTTAAAAAAAGAATATTTATGAAATCAACATGTAGGATTCAAAATGCATGTTATAGTTAAGAATAAAGATAATATTTAATTATTATGGAACTAAATTTATTGAAGTGAATCTAGATGATTACAAGCAAATAAAATCCCAACACATTTACACATGCATAGTTGCATAATCATTTCGATAAAAATTACGTAGATACATATAAATATAAAACATTAATATCCACACAAGAAAATTGATTAATTCAATTTTTGCATATCAGTAAAAAACGTGCTTGTTGCGATAGTACTCGAGGATAAAGTGAAACTTATTTACAGATGGTATGAAAAAAAGATTCATCGAATTAAAACATTAAATTTGTAATGGAAAAACAAAAAAATAAAATTTTTCATTGAAATTAAAATTAACTAATGATTATTACACAAAGATAAGACAAATTGATTATCATAATACATTACCATAGAAACCTTGTTATCAATCAGATGGACTTTGGTTTAATAAATAAATAAATACAAATATTATAATTATATTCTATTAATAAATATAATTTTATGTACATTTTATTTTATTATTAATCATTATTAATTATTATATAAATTATTAATTAATAAATCACGGATTATTCCCGGACGACGTCTGCCATCTGGTTTTTTTTTATAATGTGAACAGATGTTAGATTGAGGTAAACAGTAATAAGTTACGTTTTTCGCCGGACGGTCAGATTACCCAGTTTGCAAGATAAAGAATATTTACTTTGCTAGGAGGAATACGGTGACCGGCCTAAAAATCTGATTAAACATCTGATTAGACCCTTAAATAGTGTCGAGTAAGCTCATAAATCCGATTTACGCTACCACTCAGTGGCGTAATTGCGGGGGGGCTAGCGGGGGCAATTACCCCCCCACCCCATAAATAGTTGTGGGGGCAAAGGTATTATTTTGCCCCCACAGATAATCCAACAATATAACCCTTCGAATTTTCTTAAACTAAGAAAGGATGCAATATTTTTAACATATTATAATATTAAAATAATTTTTTTTATTTAATACATTAAAATATTATTTTATAGGGTTCTCTTTTTGAATAATATTATGTTGACGTATCGTCAATGTTATCGCGTTATTTGAGTTACAAAAAAATAATCGGGGGACGAGGTGACCGAGTGGTCTGACTCTTCCGCTGCGACGCAGCCGGTCGCGGTTCGATCCTCGGCCACCGGGCGGCATTTTTCTCCGGACAAGTCGCGGTGACCGGAGAGCAAGTGCTGCCATCCCCCACCCCCGGGGCATGGCAGAAACCTACGGGTGCCCCATTCGAAATTCTGCCAAAACAAACACACACGTGTTCCCCCTACCGTTCCAAAAACCTACAAACCATCAATACAAAAA